>NC_083745.1:4122642-4342642 GCF_033458585.1 Syngnathus typhle
TACGGGCGGCGGACTGTTAACGGTCTAAAGCGCTAGCCGCCGTGCGGGAAGCGTGACGGTGACAGTTGAAGTGTTTGGCAGGTCATCTGAAAGAATGCGTGTTGTTTTCTGTATTTTGTTTTTACACCAACCAAACGAGTGTCTGTCTATTCTTCCTCTATCCTAACCACTTATTATTCGTTCTAGCTAGCAATGGTAGGCAACATTAGACTAGCATACAATGCTAACATTTTCAAGAAGGACTTGAGAGAAAAATACATCAAATATTTCAAAGTCAAATTAACTTTGGCGCCAACGGTTAAAGTCCTTAATAGTCTCAACCGAAAATTTCACCCAAAAGCAAGAGGCTCTTTTTAAAGAATAATAACATTGGGGGGGCACCTTAATGGAGAGCTGCCATCAAGTGCTCGGCGCTAATGCGTCTACTAAACATAATGCGCGGCACTCTATTTTTAAGGACGTCGGAGGATTGCTTGAAAGCGGGCGAACTGGGCCACTTTGCAGTCCACCGGGCATCGCACTTGCACTTTCCTATTGTTCACCTCCATCTTCAATCAATTTTTCATCCCCTCAGACGCACTCTGCCGTGCTGTCTCAAACTTTTTTTTTTTACATTCCAGAAACTCCCTTTGCATGTCTGATGCATTTTGGGTCATATTAGTGCCATATTTCCTCTAATGGCGGCCATTCTTTTAGAGATCAAGTGCACAATGTCCATCGAATTGAGGCGTGAAATCGACACGCACAATTTATTTTCTTCTCTTAAGTCAAACAAGCAAATTTCCACAGCTGAGTGACAATGTTTACTGTACACGGTTGACTTTGCAACACGTGTTGTCTCAGGACTTATCTCGTCACCCTCTGCTGCCATTCTCGCCTCACCTTGGGCGGCCGCGTTTAGCATTTCCTAAAGGTCAAGCCTCACATCGTCACGCAGATGAATATTGATAACCGCCGGCCCCCGACACCCATTTGGCACGCAAGGCCGGGCGAGAATTGATTAGGCTGTCATTGGCTGTAATATTGCGCGGATTGAGACGGAGGGGAATCGTCTAATTCCCGCAGCTATTATCGTGTCGCCCGTGTCCATAACTCGGAGATTTGTGGCGGCTAAATACTTGGGGGAAGTTTTGAGGGAGTTCAGCGGCGAGGTGCTTGCATGAATTTAAATGAGTCAATTATGACAAAATGGGCACATCGACAATAGCAGGAACTTTGCAATGAGATGAACGTTTGATAAAGTTGGCCTCACCGCCACTTGGCTGCGAGTTGCGTCACGGTTAGCATAAACGATTGTCGCTGCTGCTGCTGCTTGGTCATCTCGCACTCGTGTATTATACGGCGGGATGATTTATTTTTCGACTTCGATTTGAAATTCATAAATAAAGCACGCTGCCGATTTTTGAGGAATTTAAAGGATATGGAGATTAGTTTTTTTATTTGTTTCTTTCTTTTTTAAATTATACATATCCCAAATGTCATGAAAATGGCACCTTCTGTGTGACTTTACTGCTGCGTTGCTTGTACTGTACCTTTTAAATTTATAAATGGCAAAGACGACCAGCCCCATCAGCGCCACGGACACCAGCATTATGATGGCAGTGCTGCTGTGGCTGCTATCGCTGCTGTCCACCAGAGGAGCTTCAAAAGAGAAGGTGGAGAACAAATGGAAATGAACAACACGGCTGATGCGGTCACCTGAAAGGAACCCGTGCGTCCCCGAGGTGTGCAGGCGCGCTCACCTGGCGACAATCTGCTGGCGTAGACGTTCACCTGCACTCCCGCCTTGAGTGTGAACTGGACGAGGTCCTGGTTCAAAGCACTTAGCAGCACCTGAGAGAGCTGTGAAGGGAGGGAGGGAGGGAGGAGTGGCAAACGGTTAGCGGCCATGCTTCTTCCACCATCAATATTTCAGCCTTAGTCATTTCCTTCAGCTGCTTGAATTATGAATTTTTTCTTCTAACGGGGCCGGTGCATGTTTGATGCTGATGGAAGCCCTGTCAGGTAAAGGGCGTTTTGCTTTGGTGAGTCACTGACATTTGAAAATAAATTGATAGTTTTTGTCTTCAATGGTGACAGATGTGCTTTGTCTTTTGTAACGCATTTAAAAATCCAGCCAGCGGGTTAAACTAATAGAACAACTACCTTCAATACTATTGAGCTAAATTACAAAATTGGTTGCATGAAATTGTATTAGCGATTAAATCCCAGTAGTCTGTTCTTTTTTTTTTTTTTTTTGGTCCAATCAAATTTCAGCCTGTGTGTTGCCATGTTAATGTAATCTGCCCGTAATCTTCTCAGGCGACCACTAGAGGGCAGAGGAGGGTAGCGTAGCCACAAATTGTACTCGAGTACTGTTAACAAGGGCTGCTTCATTAAAAGAAAATGTAGCGGTCGCTACTGAGCCATTTTTGAAAAATCTCACATATCAAATATTTTTAAGTTGAGCCTTCAAAAATTTGCCTTCTCTTGGTAAGCTGCGGGTTGCCATGGCAACAGTGTTCCACAGCTGCTCAGAAAAGTTCGTGTTCTAAAATCGTGAAGGCCAAAACACGCTTCAGAGCAAATATGAAGTACCCGCTAGGAGAATAACCTGAAAGATTAAAACCGCTACCGCCACGATAAAAAAACGAGGTCATCACGCCTGGACTCTCATTAAATGTGTGAAATTTTGACAAGATTCTTGGTGTGCCGCTGTGTTGCATATGTGTAATATTTTGATGCTTTCTGTGATTGTGACGTGACAGTTGTGGTATTCAGATTTAGTCACCACTGAAGGCCCAGGTCCCAAACGCACGACCCAGCACAATTAAAGTGGCCGACACGAGGCCGTGGCACAACGAGAGAGCCCGTCGGCGTTGTCATCTTATGCCTCAATAAGTCCGTTTCGCTCCATCGGAAATCTTCCCACTGGTTAAAATTAGAGCACTCCACGCAGTATGAATAATTACTTTTTGTTCTCGTGGTATTTCAGGGTCAGTAAATCTATTACACTTTTTAATAAGCTTGCTGCACATCCAAACAGGAATGTGTGATTAGAAAATGTGTTGGGTTTCCATGTTTAGAATCAAGATAATTAAACTGAAGGGATGGAAAAAAATAAAAAATTCAGACTCATCCAACTTTGAGAGGCAATTTCTACTGAAATTGCACAACTTCTGTTTATCCCTTTGTCCTGATGTTTCGAGCAGGTAATCAGACAGGCTTAGGATAAATCCATCACTTTAATTCCCAATGCAGGCCTCCTGCCCCGGTTTGCCTCCTCGCTTACTGCCAATTATATGATGCATCAATGTAATTAAATACCTATTAACTTTGTTTGAGACTGACTGTGAGCCCCGACAGTCGTGTTTACTCAGGCCACACCGAAATCTAACCTGCTCGCAGGGTAAAAAATTAGCTTATGTCGCCATTCTATTGATCGCTTTCACAACAGAGGACGTCTGTAGAAGACTGGAATTACTGCTTTTACTATCCATCCGTTCATTCCCCATGGCGCTTGTCCTCATTGGGGTCACGGCCAATCTGGAGTCTATCCCAGCGGCTGACTTTGAGGTGAGATGCTGGGTACACCCTGGAATGGTCGCCAATTTATTACAGGGCACACACAGCCAAACAATATTTCACACTCATTTGCACCTCTAGACAGTTTCAATGGGCCAGAGCTGAGATTCGAATTCAGGACTAATAGTGAGGTAGAGGTCCTCACTATGAAGCTGTAATATTATTACTTGTAGTAGTATTATTATTCAAATTGTCGTCGAAAATGACTAAAATATGTCAACCAATTGTAATCGTGTCTGCGGCGTCGTCTCCTGTGGGTCTATATGGAACGACATTGCTCTCTAGTGTTAAGAAAGCGCATTACATGTGAATGGACAATTCCAGGTCATTACATTAGGGACACCTGTTCCTTTGAAATGCTGTTGAAATATTAATCAACAGATTGAATGAACGGAAGAAATGTGTTGGATGAATGACCACGATGTGATAATCATTTTGAATTAAAGCGATTATAAATTGAATACAATTGAAATATTTTCTTCTGGTTCTGTCATCCACGCCAGAACTCAATGTTTTTCCACTAATATGTTCTGCCTACTTACACAGGCATGATTGTTGATGAAGTCATTACGATTCAGGTACCTTGGAGTTTGCTAATTAAGCACATTGTTGGTGCAAAGCAGATGATCCCGATCCAAATTGGCTTTCTATGTTTAGAAATGCTCACAGAGAATTATTCATAAAAATACCTTTTTTTTTCTTCACACTGCAAACAGAAACGTGTGTGAAATGTAAAAGAAAAAAAGCATAATGGTGATCAGTAAGAAATAGAGCTGCTTGATTTTCTCGCCTCTTCACACACGTTTTGACTTTTCGAGAAGCTGCCAGACTTGACAATAAATAGGTAAGAAATACCTGTTCCAGGTGTTGGCGCTTTTCACCCCTGGCGTCGCCTCTGTTCCTCCTCTCAGGAACGATGAAGATCTCGGCCGTGGTCGGAAGACCTGGGAACACGTTGACCAGCAACTGGTCCTCGCTGATCCCCGTGACCTTTTTTTTTTTTTAACAACAACGGAAACTCATCCACATGTCGTCTTTCGGCTTCATCTCTCATTTTCCTAAGCACTGTCAAGTCCGGACGCACAAATCAGCGCAAACACGCAGGTTCAGTCTGACAGACTTTGCTTGGGGAAAAAAAAAAAAAAGAAGAAAAAAAATCCAGCTTTTAGTGCATTTATGCTTTAAGCTGAGATCTGCTGTCACGGTCTGACAAGACAGAAGGTCAAAGTGAATGTTTTATACACGGAGATATATTTAGAGCTTGCAAAGCAGGTTTTTTACATAAGCAGCTGTCTTTTGGACTCGTGTAACGAGCGCTGAAAAAAGATTTCCAACCCAAGTTGGAAAGAAAAAGACATTTGTGGGATTCCTGACCTGGACAACGGAGCGCTTCACCACCCTTCCGATGTCCGTCCGCCACTCAGACAGGCCGGGGTTGGCGTCATCCAGATTGGAGGAAAAGGCCAGAATATGTGACTGGAAATAATCTGTAAAGCAAATAAATACATTAATTCAACAGTTTGTGCATCAAGGTTTGTGCATCTGGTGTGTGCATCTTGGCCACCAGAGGGCAGTGTAATACAGGTGGACAAAACTACCCGTAGAAAAGTTTCTCAACTTTTTTTTTTTTTTTGCAGAGGCCTGTGAGTGGTTATATAGTCTGAATGTGAATTGCTGCGCGGTTTGCATTGCTTAAAGGGTGCAGTCCAGGATTAGCCCCGTCTCTCCTGGCGGCAGTCAGCTCGTATAAACGCCACCTCACAGATGACCTTGGACATAAGTGATAGAAATAGTTTCCCTGTCAGAAAGACGTAAAACAATTTACCATAAACTGCCACTGTCATGTGATCTTGATGGACGGTGTTCCCGACTGAAGCCTGAACGGTGACCACGTGACTTCCCTCCCGAGAAAAGGTGAAGGACATCCCTCCATCCAGACTCAGCAAAGGCTGAAAGGCCAACGAGGAAGTGTATGAAGGCTGTCACTGGCGTCCATTGAAAGGTAAATCTCACCTCTGTTTTGTTGTCAAACCACCAGTAGTACGTGACTGTCCCTACGTTGGCGGGTCGCAGCGTCGTCGTGAAGTTGACGGCTTTGTTCTTGATGGCCACGGACGGAGCGGAGAGCTGCACCTGCTCGAGCTGACCTTTGAGCAAGAAAACAAAAATGGATGATCCCAAATTGTGCTGATGTTTTGGTTAGCGACAGAGTTCAAACGCTATATTTGAGGGAATGCAACCAAGATTTTCATTTGCGGTCAATTTGAAGATGGATATTGTGTTTGGGCAAATCGTGCTGCTGTTTTGGTTAGCAACAGAGTCCAAACACTATATTTGAGGGAATAGAGATGTCGGTTCTATTCAACAGAACCCACAAATCACTCCTCCCTCATTATGAAGTTCTGCTCGTGACTCACAAGTGACGTGGAGGTAGAGCGTCACCCGATCAAAGCCCAGAACGTTGCTCGCTGTGGCAGAAACTTGGTAGATGCCAACTTTGCCGTAGACATGCTTGACGCCGTCCTCTATGGAGCTGATGTTGACGTAGGATATGGTCGTGCCGTCGCCAAAGTCCACCGTTACGCTCGTGGTTGAGCTCAGGCCCTCTTCGAGAAAGACCAAAAAGGTGACGTTCTTGTTGAGCGCCGCCACCAGCACGCCCTCGCTGGTGAAGAGCTGCAGGCCCCTGGGGACTTGACGGGGACACTTCTGCCGCCTGGGGCTGTACTTGAGCAGAGTCCCCTCCGTGCAGTTGTTAGACAACGCTCGGCGGTATCTGCCAGTGAAAAATAGATTTCCGACCAAGCGAATCTTTACCATCGGTGCTCCCCTCGCTACGGCTTGTTTGACGTGACAGCGGAATGAGTTCACATTGTACCCTGTGGAATTGAGGAAGCTCTCCCCCGTGATGCAATCTCTGGATGTGGCCGAGGGAACAAACCAGAACGCCGGAGTGCAGCTTCCGTCGACCTGACGCTCAAATCCGTAGTCGCTGTCACGTACGGAACACAGAGAAGAACTTTGATATTTCAATGATTAAACTCGGGGCAACAGAATTTTTTTTTTCTTCAAATGACAAGTAATTAAGACTTTACCAAGCCAGATTCACATTTTCTTTCACATTTCTTTTCATGGCAGAACTTGACGAGATGGCGTTGAAGATTGTTAACTACGCACGCCAGCGCCTTTCATTTTGCTCCCGATCAAAGAGAGTAAAAAAAAAAGAAGCAAGTACAAGACAGTCTTGACGTGAGGGAACCTGTCACATGATTCTACTTAACACATTAAAAGAAATAGCTCCTAATTAAGTCTTGTCAAGGAGCAAGTTCTAAACTATACACGAGGGAGGCCACAATACAGCGCTGTCAAACGAGCTCTTTTGTATCAGTTGAAATGATCGCCGCTTCTTTTCATCAGCTGATTACATGCTTCTTCTTGACTCACCATTTTAAGATGAGAATTGTTCCGTAGTTGAGCCCGGAAAAAAAAATTAACAGAGCAATGTAAGGACTGCAAAATTCTACTGTTGTGAAGAAAGAACGTAGACGGGCAAATGTTACCTCCGTTCAACGCTCCCGGGAATCACTTGAAAGTAACAAACGTAATCAGAAATCCAAAGCAAATCAAGACTCTCCTTTTGAATAGTGCTTGAGGAGAATCAGCTAAGACTGCATCATAATTTTTCAAGACGAAAAGTGAGCATAACGGGGTCAACGTCACATCAGTGCACATTGAACAGATTTTTCGATGAGCCTGTTTATGAACTGCCCATCAAAGCCAATTTCTGACTCCCAAAACCATTTTGCCGAGACAGAACCAGGACGTTGAAGTTTGATGGTATTTACTAATCCACTGTTTGTACCAAAAGAGCTTTTTCTTCACACGTATGCTATCAGAAGATGGGAGAATGTTTCTCTCTCTCACGCACACATTTTCATCCAACGCTACGCCTGCCTGGCATGACTGGACGACCGGATTAAGCGAGATGTTTGTAATTTCAGACATACGCGACGGTCTTATTTTGAAAAGGGCGCCGTTGTGGGCGCGAACACAGCCAATTTCTGTGAGGGAAGAGAACAACATGACAACAAAAGTGGGTCCTCTCATTAAATGAGCTAATGATAATCGCTGGCCGCTTGACGTGCTAACCTCCGTTTTTTCCTATTGTTTTGCACAAGTGCTTTTTTTTTTTTTATCAAAGTGAAGTTCCCAGTTGTTGTTTTGAACTTGACAAAAACAAAACAGGAGGCCCTGACTACTAAGTGAAAAGTTTTCAAAGGCTCCTTCATGTTGTTATTATGTGTTGTGGTTGAGTGCGAGTGTGTTTTCTATTGAAAAGGGGGGGGGGGAGGGTCTCACCACTCAAAGTCGGCCTCTGTGCACGGACAGGACTCTGACATCTGAGAGATGTACTGTTCTCTGGCCTTGACGCATCGAGCGTTTACTCGCAGTTTCTGGAAGATTCTCTTCATCCCCATGATGCAGACTTCTCCCTGCAATGAATAATGAATCAGAACCATCTCACAGCCTTCTTCTTCTCTTTGCGTCTTTGTCGTCTTCTTTGGCCCGCTTTTCGAGGCGAGAGCAAATCAAAGGAAGCATCGCCTGTCGGCCCAAAGACCGACGTACCTCGTTGTCCAACTGCCACGGCGCGTAATCTTCCGAAGTGCAGCGGCGTTGGAAAATGGACCGGAAGTCAATTTTGACCAGCTGCCACTCGGATCGGTGACTGAAGTGACCGAAGATCCTGCGAGTCAAAAGTGGAAGGCGGTGGGGGAAAGTAGGTCGGAACTTTTGCTGCACTTGAGATAAAAAAATAATTATTTTGGCCAACAGGCTGCTTTTAATCAATTGCGAGCGAATGGAAAAAAAAAAAAAAAAGAGCGAGACATATCTAGGGCAAAATTAAACGCGTTCACAGGCACTCGAATGGAAAAGTCTTCAAAGGCCGATATGTCATTGTGCCTCCATTAACAGCGCGCCAACACGCCAATGACTTTCATCTCTTACGTCATGATGAGGGTGTCCTCCCCGGGCTCCCCCAGCACCCCGTCCACATAGAGCGGCGAGGAGGTGAAGCTAAATTTGTCCCAGTTTCTGCCTTCATCAAAACTCAGCCTAAGGGAAGAAGAACAACAACAACGGATGGATCACAAACAGCCCGGCTACAAATAGAGCCGTGACGCCAGAGGAGCGTCTCTCGTCAGAAGATTGATGGTTGAGTGGGACACCTACCAAATGTGTCGAATAGGCAGAGGTGTGTGTCGGATAGCGACCAGAGATCCTCCTTGATTGAGGAAGAACACGCTGTACTCTTCCTGAAAAGCCTCCACACACACACACATACCGCCATCTTTATCTTAGTTTTTCTTACTTTTGAATTTATGCAGCAGCTGGGGAAGGCGTAACAGACTCGCATACATAAAACAAACGAAAGAAACAACAAGACGCAGACTCGTTCTCGCTTGTTTGAACTAACGAGAGCATCAAGATGGGTTGACTTAACAGACGATTCTGGCCCGTGGCAAAAAAGCTGTGTGTTTTATTTCTTGGCTTTTTGAAAGCGTCTTATTCTAAATATAAACGAGGAGTGACAAAGTGGAGGCTTCGACGCAACTTCACTTTTGGAAACTGACTGTCAGCCATCTTTTATTAGTACCCACAATATGAGTCATTGCTGGTGATGGGATGCATTTTCTATACACTCGAGGCCACGTCATCGTGACAGCTAATACAAAAGTAAAGAAACAGATAATTCAACCTTCCTTATTTGGCAGAGAGTAAAGAGCTAAGCTAACTAGTTGAGTAAGCGTTTATCCTCATCGTAGTCTACCTCTCTCCACGTGTTGCCAGCGTCAGATGTGATGAAGATGCTGACATTTGTAGTGGTGAGCTCGGGTCCAACGACACCTGCAAGTCAAAAAGATGAGAAAAACTCAAGGACCCAAGAACAAGATAAAAAGGTTGACTTTTTTTTTTTTTTTTTACCTAAAGAAAAACAGTGACTCGCAGGGGGATAAATCAATCAATCGATTCATAAAAGACTAAATAGATAAATAACTCAATAAATTAAATCAATAAAAGTAAGTAAGTAAATAAATTAATAAATAAATAAGATCAGGCAGATGGAGCTGTGATGGCTGTAATGTCTTGGCGTTTGCATGTACAGCTCAAGATGTAGTCATGAGGCTCCAAATATTAATCCTGACGCGAAAAGAGTGACGCAAAAACAGCTTATTTCAAATTCATCTTCACCTGATGCGACGATAACCCCAGGCGCCGTCTCTTTGCTGACAATGTTTCCAGAGGTGTAAGGATTCTCCGAAACGTGGAGGTGCAGATGTAACGAGCAGTACGGCTGCGGGGAAAGGCATTAACGTCTTGTTAGCGGATTGACTAAGAGCGAAATTTTGCTGGCAGCCAATGACAGCAAGCAACTTACTTGCTCGCAATCCGCCCGCTTGCCTTGGAGATCCGTCGCTGGAGCCTGCAGAAGCCGCCAGTCTCTGCCTTTGTTGTACGTGATGTAAGTTTTCACTTGGTTCTCCACAACTTTATTTGACAGAAACACCCCTTTAATCCCAGCAACCTGCAAGACATGAAACATAAGCGCAATGGGGTGAAAATAAATAACCTCCCTTTGAAAAAAGAAAAAAAAAAAGAGTGCGTTGGAGAGGGGGAGGATAAAAACAAGCATACATTATTGAAAGTAAAACAAAGCTGGAGCTAGGGTTTGGGGAGGAAGACATGTCACAATTAGACAAGATGTTTTCCTGACAGGGAGCACGATTTTGCACCATCTGCAGAATCAAAACAACATCTGGCGCAGCCCTGAGATTTCCAGACGTGTTATTTTTTTCAATTTGTGCGCAAAGAGATGACGGCTGGCCCTTATAGACCGTTGTCAAACTCAAGGCGCAGGGGCCAGATCTGGCCCACCAGATCATTTTATGTGGTCTGCTAACACCTTTACTGCCAACCATAAAATCTTTGTGAACAATATTTAAGAGAAACGAGCCTTTGGTGTACATGGGGGGAAAAGTTGGGACTTGCATTTATATTTTGTTCACTGTCATCAATTTGTTGGATTTATTTGTGAACATTTATACGATTTCACAGTCGGAACGGCCCTCTGAGGGAAAGCATAACGACAATGCAGCACCGTGATAAGAATGAGTCTGACAACCCTGCACTCGCTACTTTTCCTTTTAACACTCACGCTGCTGAGTCACGGCAGCTAAATGAATGTGGGCGCAGTGGTCAATGAATGACACGCTGACGGCGCCCAGCCAGGCACTTTAAGTGTTTGAATGCAAACAAGAATTAATCGGGGCTACTTAAACACACGCGCACACACGTAGAGCACACGCGGTGATGCGCGACCTCACTCGACATCTGTCAACACACATCCGCACGAAATCCAGTTTGCCAGCCTGCCGGCCCCAAGCGTCGCCGCTTTTGCTGGTGCCTGCTCGCTTACACAAACAGACTTTTTTTTGGTTTTGCTTCTTCTTTAAGTCAAATCTTGCGGTGCATCGGCATCTGTTCCATTATTGCGGAAACGATGTGGAATTGAAACGACGCTGTTGATGTTCGGCTTTTGTCAAAGACAGACTTGGTTTTTGTTGCCGCTTCAACCGGAATGTATTTTAGGAAAGTTATTTTCTTCTCCTGTTATTTGACTTCTCTACTGGGACAATGTTGAGAGTGTTTTTTTCTTCTTTGTACAGTGAATATCTGTATTGCGGTTCATCTTTAGCGCCGATTTTAAGTGATCTTTTGTTTACGATTTATAGGAGATGCAGTGTGATAGAGGACAAAGAAAACCAGCGAGAGGAGGCAGAGAAGGTCCCCAACTAAAAAAAATCAGGTCTCCATTTTTAGTTGTTTTTTTTTTTAAACAGTTAACCATGAGCACAAATATTACAATGAAAGCATCAGTGTTGGCGCCCACCTCGTAAAGGTCGATCATGATGTTGCCTTCCGGTCCGCCGCTGCTCACCACATCCTCCAGCATCAGCGTGAAGAAGAGACCCCGAGACTCGGACATATACAGGTTGTACGAGTCATTTTGGTGCCAGTCTTGGATAGCCGCCACCACCTGGTTGTCGTCGGTGCTAATAATCTGCAAGTCCTAAAAAGGGAGAGTAGGTTTCAGGTTGCTAAGTAACAAGGCATCAAAAGAAGAGGTACATTAACGTGCGCTGCGGCTTGTGATTTTTTATTCGATAACTAATGATAATTGAGAATAACACTGCCCGGTGATGTGCGTCCTCGACTTTGTGACAAAGACGGATGGATATGCGCAATAGTAGCCTGCAAATCCCTCTTGACAACCCTCACCCCCCGCTCGCCTTACATCTTCCCTCTTAATGCACAACATTATTCTCCACTAAATGGTGTAAGAACACGGCACTAATGCAAATGAGCTTTTCTGCCTCAAAAGTCTCCTTTGGAGTTGCGGGGGCCACACAAACACACACACGAGCAGAACAATTAAAGTCAAAATGAATTTCATTAAACTGTAAGAGGACCGCCACCATGCAGGTAGATTATGCGTAATTTTGTTCACGAATAAAACTTGTTGAGCTAAGATAACTTTGCTCCGACATAAAAAGGATATTGGATTAGATGCCCTACGGAATTTATGTGATAATAAATTTGTCAAGTGTTCTTTAACCAATCCGCTTTCAAATTCATCCGCCCAAAGCTCGCGAGCGAGCCATCCGATGACATCAGCATTTTTCTGTCCTCTGATTGGTTGATGAGAGCAAAACAAATTTTTCAAGCTAAACACATTTGTAGTCATCCAATTTGTGCAGACGACTTCTAAAAGCAGAAGAGGTCTTGACACAGAAGTAATCCTAGGTTGAGCTTTCGACTAATCTTCCCTCATATGCATGTCTCTGCTAATGCTGCTTTTGTTTTTATGCAGCTTCCATGTTGAGAATCGCAACCGGTCGACAAGAAATTTTCACGGATTTTGCAAATCAAGGCCAAATCCTTTCTAGTCCGGTCTGACGCGAGAGCGCAAACATCAAAGCAAGCCAACGGCTCAACACTCCAGATGCCGCGTGGTGTCTTACTTTGGGTAGAGTGTACTTTGGCAGCTTAACCGGGTAGAACGAGTTTCTTCTGTAGGACACGTAATGGACGGATCGGCCTCCTGTTGGCACCTGCAAACAGAACACAGGTAATCACATTTGCACTAAGTGTTGACAAACTTCCCTATAAATGTTTCCCGCCGTGTGTCAAACAAGTCACGCTGTGCTTAAAAAGGTGGGCCGATTAGCACTTTGCGCAATGTAGTGGAGATGAGCGCTGTGATTCTCAATCTCAGCCCCTCCTCGCCCCCTCCCCTCGCAGGATAATGGCCCCCTTTTATTTAATGAAAAACACAAGTGTGCATTAAGACGCAATTGAATGAGACGCTTTTTACGGCATTTAATTGACTTTTAATGAAGCCAGACAATGCAAAAAAAAAAAAAAAAAACACCTGGATGAAAACGTATTCGTCCTGCACCACCAGGGAGTTGGGGATGATCAACCCGGCAAAAGGCTTGCCCTTGTTTCCCTCGGAGCAATTTTGAAGCTTACAAGTGATGTACTGCGAACCTGTGGGCAAAGGCAAACAAGAGAGCTAAAAATACAACAAAGATGAAAAAAAAACAAAAAAAAACAAACAAGCTTGTGTGGGCTGCGATGAAGGTTTTAGCGGCGCTTAGGCGGAATTTTGAAAATGCCGAATTTTGGCGAGCCAGCGAGCCCGGTTCTCATGTGGAAAGTGGCGAGAGCTGTCCCGGATCGTTAGCGTCAGCCCGACGAGCCGTCCCCGGGGACACGACATTAACACGCGGCGGCCCAGGAAAGAGCCAAGTGGCAGCCTGGCCTTTGGAAAATAGATTAATAAAGCTCATTTCGAGCGGCCAGTGAACATTTTTAGTTCAGTGTAGAGCGAGTCGAATATTTAAAGGAATTGAAAATGAAGGTTTATGGACTGACGTCCTTCGGAGACGTTGATCTCCAAGTGGATCATTCCTTGCTCCTTGTCCAAGCCCAACCTGGACCTGGAACAGAACAACAGAACAGGCTGGTTCAATTCATTGACCGACAAAATACAACATACAGAAACATAATGGCTTCATGATCAAGGCTCGGCCCTCGTAACACTTTATGACTAAGTCAAAAAGAGGCTGAGAGCTTTCATTTCAGGACGTGGTGGCTCATATCTGAGTCAAGTTAGTTGAGTGACAACAAAAAAAACAGGCCAAACATACGACACTGTTACCGTGGCAACCGGGAGTAGTCTTTAAACGACCCCGAAAGAGAAAGGTGACAGCTGATCAATTTCCTGCAGCGTCACACAACAAATAAGATTCATGAAAATTATAAATATGAGCCACATATCTTGGTTGAGTTGGTGTACCTAATAGAGTGTCCAGTTTCTCTCACGCCGTAAATAAACCGAGCATTCGTTTTCTGTGGTAATAATAACGTGCTATTGTATTATGGATAATGTGTAAATAGCAATCTGCCATGGTTAGATAAATAATATCCGGAAAGGCGACACCATCCATATTTAGTCGTCACGCTTGATGATTCTCTTCGATAACGAGGGAGCACAAATCCGAACGGCGCCTCTATAAAAATGAGCGACGCGTGACCTGAAGTGTGTTTTATGGCCGAGGTGTATTTAGTCATTTGGCGGGGCTTTTAGTCGAGATTTTTTTTTTTCTTCCCCTGCCGGCGCTAATGTGGCGACTGACAGCAGTGTCCACTTGTTGTATTAATAGCGTCTGTTTTGACACGGCAGCGGCCGGCCGGCTCGGCTTCTTCTCATTTTCCGTGGCGGGCGCCTCTAATATAACAAGCGGGCGTCCTGCCTCCCTCAGCACTCTGTAATTGCTTCCCAGCTCCATCTCTTTTAATGGACTTTCTGTCCAATCCTTCATCCTATTCTATCAGTAAACAGCAGCCCCTTGCTCCGAGATGGAACCCCGGCGATGTTAAACTGCCCCCAGGATGGCAACTAATACACACCTGCGATACGCACACAGCGACACACTTACTGTATGTTAAAAGTGTTTGTGTAAATCATCTCTGTTGGGTTCTCTCTTGGGGGGGGGAAGATGCAGCCATGTGATTCCTTCGTAGGGACTTCAACGTTAAAGAGAATTTATGGGAATGTTCCCGTTGAATTTACTTGGCGAGGCGAAATCAAATGTAACAGGAAAACGAGGCTCTTCGTCAAGGTCGACTTCGGCAAGAGCAACAAATGGTGTGAAAGACTATTTTAGATCCCTGACCCAGACTTTAATTCGGACGCAAATTCTGGTTTCAAATCCAAATTTCAAATCTTGATTCAAAACCTTATTTTGAAGCCCTATGTGTGCCTCATGTAAAAACACCGCCATTTTGTTTTCAATTCAAACAGACTAATGGCAAACCCAAATGTCAATAATGTCTTCTCTTATTTACCTGACGAGAACGCAAACAGCACTGTCAGACAGGGCTTAACAGTTTCCCTCTTTTACAACATCGGGCTCAAATGTAAGTTTGCCGCCGTCTTCATTTAACACGCCGCCGCCGCCGTTGTCTTTCTTCTTAGCCGAGCAGCAAATCCACAAGTCGTCAGCTTCTCCCTTGAGTATTTCTCCCAGCGCCAACAATAAAAAGGCGTTTGTGATCAAACATTCATCGCGGGCCTTTTAATCTGGCTATTTACACTGATAAAAGCGTCGGCGTGCGCAGACAACGCCTCGGGTCAGCCATGAATATTCATCAGCTATCAAACCCAAAGCAAGGGATGGCCAGCGTATGGACGTGATTACTCGATATTTCATGAGTCGGATGCCTTCGCGGCATCAAATATTAACCTCGGCGTGTAAAATAGACGCCTGGTACATTATGCAAAATAAATAAAATAGAAAAAAGAAAGGGAGATATTCATAATTTACTCAAAGCAAGATCTGCCATCCTGGTGCCTCCCACACTTTATCTCATCATGAACAATTTTTCCTAAACGGTGTTTTTGTACTTTTTTTTTTTTTTTTAACAGATAAATGTCAGCAGATTAAAAGTCACAAGTTTCAAGAGTCAATCAATCACGACTGACACTTTTCTTCTGTAATGGAAATGGGCAGGCGGAAATGCTCCTCAGTGATGTTTGCCACCTAGTGGTCAAACTTGTTATTACATTACAATGTTATCAGTAGACAGTACCCAAAGGTTTGCCTACCATTGTAACAAATATTGCATGTTGGTTCACACTGATGTGCGGATATTTGTGGCTCACCAGTAGAATCTGTTGGGGACGACGTTGTCGTGCACAAGCTGCCACCTCCTCCCGAATTCCACCGAGACGTACAGCTGGAAAAGAAGAACATTCAAAGATCACATTTAAGACAAAAATCGAATTTGTTTGAGTCATCGTATTTAAGAAAGAGCTGCGAGAAGATGAAATGTGCCGTTAGTGCGAGTTTAACACGAAAGATGAAATGCTCGGCCGACAAGCGGCGCTTTTTGATATGCAGATCTGCTTCAGTATTTGAGAAATCTTCTTCCACTGACTCAGCGGCATTCCAGCTTAATTAGCAGGAGGGAATACATTATTTCTCCGTTATTGTAAACTTTTTTCCCCCGGCGCCTCTCACGCTGTTCTATTTTCAGGAGTGTTCTTTTTCAATTCCGAGGTCAGCGGTAGTGTAGCGGTACACACACTGAATTAATTCCTGCTTAATATGGTTGTGAATGGTTGTCTATCGTTACATCTGCATTAACTGGCGACCGATCCGGGGTGACTTTCGCCCACAGTCGGCTGGGAAAGGCTCCAATGTCCCTGTGACGCTTAAAAGGATAAGCCAAAGAAAAATGTCTGCTTTTAAATTCCAACCCACACTGTGCGACACAATGTCAGAGCTGACAGTTGGCACAGTAAGAAAGTCACGACTTGACAATATTCATTGTGCTGGTTGTTGTTCCATTTAAGTCCTGTGGGTGTCGCTAATATGCGTTTTCAGTTGCAGTCTTGAACTTTACATAAACATCCAGTGATGATAGAATTAAATAGAATGACAAAGCATTCAACAGTTTCGGTCACGCTACGTCAATTAAACAGGCACATATGTTGGCCTTGACCACCTGGGGGCAGTATATAGTAAGACAGATGAGACATTTCAATTCCAACTCAGCTCATGGACTAATGAGTCATTCTTCACAGAGGATAAAGAATATATGTATTTACCTGTCTACATGTTTTGCTAAGCTGTTAAGCTAAACTGAATTTACAAATGCATAATAAATCACAATGCACACCTTTTCAACACACAGACTTCACCTTCTGCTTCTAGCCTCATTAAAATTAGCTCCTGTCAAAGGGTGTTTCTGTGTTACACAAATGACACTGCAGGGCCAAAGTGGTTTCATTTTCCATGTCGGAAAACAAGAACACATGCTTCTTCACTTGTTTAAAAGAGATACTAAGCGAACAGAACATGTGCATGTTAAATTACGAGTCTGACACTTTCCACCTGGTTACATCATCATTATGATGCTAAAGGGACAAATGTAAATGGTTCATTTGCCACGCGGCTCGGATGAAGGTCGGACCGCTTTCTCGCTAACAACTAAAGCAAACCAAAGGGAGTGAGAAAGCACCCGTTTAACGATTCAGACAGTTTGCCTGTTAGCGCCAAAAGGCTCTTACGAGGATTCACATCATTTTTTTGTCTCGTTGCACCACTTGCAACTTTTAAAAAGACAAGACAAGACAATCGATAAATGGAAAATGAAACCAATCCAAGAGTAATCGTGCCGCGGGTGTGATGAAAGAAACGCTGAAATTGAGCTTTACAAAGACATACGGAATGACTGCAGGGCAAACTTGTCGAGTGCATCTTTATTGGGGCGGTGGATGGTTTGTCCATGAGGCTTTCATCTCCTCACCGCACCATTTATCTCACTTCTCACACCTCGCCTGCTCGGCTCTCTCAATATCAAGTCGCGCAATAGCCGGCTGGGGGGCCGCAGTTTGATGTCCGCCGCGCTGAGCGAAGCCGACAGCGGGCTCGCCGCCAACTAACGAAGGCTGCGCGCATCAATATCACATCACGTCGTTTGCAAGGTCGCGATGCGGTAAACCCCGCCCTCGTTTATTTTGTTTGTGATGTCACCGAGCATGAAGACCTGATTTGGGATTAACGGGGTCAACAGACACAAAGCGATTGTGGCGTGTTGTGAAAATATGACAACGTACCTTGGGGATGTGTGCATTGGGGCGTTACTATCTGCACTCAGGCGGTTAAATTTAAATGGGAAAAAATTGGAAAATTGACTTTTTAATGGCTTGCATACAAATGAGTGGGTCTCTGGGGGTGGGGGGGGGGTGCATCATGTGGGGAATGTTTTGGCCGTTTGGCATTTGCAAATTCGCCGAGTCACATATCTGGGAGGAACTTTTGAGCTCGGGTCAAAGCAATACAGGCTTTGCTTTGGAGCCATTACCGTTAAGCTAGCACTGAAGGCTAAGATCTGTATTAGTTTTAAATACACATCATGCGTTAGTATTAGCATTAAGCTAGCACTAAAGACTGTCTTAGTTTTATGTTTAGTTGACAGAGACTTCAACTCGGAGTGGCCATGAACATCTCGAGGCCTTTTTTTTGGAGAATTGTTGAGCCATTTCAAGGCACGGCAGTTTCGACGCTGTCCTCATAGTACCCGCGATGTAAACCCTGACTGAAGATTCACGTGGAACTAACAAGCGCACCATCAGCATCACCTTTTGCTCCCATCCAGCGATTGTGTTATCTCTGCCTTTTTTCTTTTTTTTCCTCCTGCAGTTTTGACGCCATCTGACAGCTTTGGGTGTTACCTTTTGGTCGTGGCTGTAAGCCAGGATCCAGTCCTCCTGCTCAGGGTGGAAAAGAAGACTGAGGATATCAAAGGCTAAGCTGTGCTTCTGATAGGACGCCCCCTCGTCAAGGCTAATGAGCAGGCTGCTCTCCACCTCCGGGTCGGTCAGTAGCATGATCTGAAATGAGAGGAGAAAGGAGACGGCGGAGATCAGCCGCCCGACCTGACAGCTACCGTGCTGGAGGGCTCGCTCGTGCTCACGCAGTGTGCTGCTCCCACTCGTGAACGTACACACTCGTGCCGCGGCCTCCCTCGGGGCTGCTTTGCAGTGAAAATGATAGCAACTCGCACGCAGTGATGATGAGCCCTGACAGGCGGGATTTTTATTTTTAACCCCCACCCCCCCTCTTTTTCTTCACAAGAGCGGGAGAACTTACCTTGCGTTTGTTGTTGGGACTGACATACAAATAGCTGAGGATGGTCTTGGGCCCGGCTTTGTCATTAAGTTTCTCGTATGTGCTGCCGTAATCTGTGGATCTAAAATTCAATTAAGAGGAAACGGTGAAGGGGAGAGAGAGCAGGAGCAACACCTAGCGCTTCGGATGCTGATGCTATCATTAAGCATGTCAGGCAGGCGGAAAATTGCAACGGCAGAATTCAGCAAGCAATTTGCTAGATGAATGGATATTTCTCTAATTATCAAAATAAACAAGACGATCCCGTGTAGCGTGCATACCGAGGGGATGACTTCTCATTATTGTTACAATTATTATTACTGTGCTTGCGGGGGGACATTTTTGTACTCGACTTTAGAGTTGAAAATGTTAAAGAAGAAAAAAAACAACTCCATCCACTCCATCTACGTGTACAAAAACATTTGAGGAAAAATTTTTAATTCTTGATTTTTTTTTTTAAAAGAAATTAGCAAATGTGCAAATCTGTAATAAAGGTAATAGAAATACATTAAAAAAAAATCAAATAAATCAAACAAAGAAAATCAATTATAAACTTGCTCGAGAAATTAATTCAAATTAACTGACGAAAAAAAGTCAAGGCAATATAAAAACTAACCATTATAACCCCCCACTGGTTCGGTCCCTTTTGGACCCAACTCTTTGACCCGATTGATCGGTCTGTTTGGAATCGGTCTTACCTCCATAAAGAACTTTCCGTCACTCTGCCCGAGCTGAAGTCGTAGTATTTAGTTAACATGAGGATCACCTAGAAACACACAACACACACATTTGAGTGGAGGCCCTTTTTTTCTTTTAATCGACATGTTACAATGTCATCCATTGGTGTCGTCACCGCAACGACACCATTATTCAAGCGCCATAGACAGCGGGCCTCGTAAATATCGAGGACATCTTTTTTAGTAAAGCATCATAAAAGCTGTCACGGGATGCACAAGCCTTTATTTTATAGGCGCGTAAAGCTGTCTATTTCCTTGTTCATTACTTACGACATTAATGGGAATAAATTGCAAATGGCCGACATTTCTTTGTCGGCATGGGAGGAGGAAGAGCCTAAAAAAGTCGGTGCGATTTTTAACACGGTGACATCGGTTTCCCTCCACCAGTCGTTAGAAAGTCTCAAAAGTAAGACGGAGGCGGTGCGTCGACACGCTGCCCTTCACCTTTTCGTACAAATTAACGTCTGGAGCGGGGACTCGTCTCGCGCGGAGCAATCATAAAATCTGCTGATGGCATCGCTCTCCTGGGTTGCCTTCCATTGTGCCTCCTCCGCTTCCTTTCTTTCTTTCTTGTTCCTCTTTTCTGATTATCAAGTGTTTCGACTGTGTGGAGAGCGTGTGATGTCCCACTCGAGACCAATGAGTCATTGTGTAAAGAAACAAGCCTGTAACTCTTTTTATTTACTTAAGCAAGCTCAACTTTTAAAGAATCATCTCTGGAACGTATAGCACGTTCGCGATGCCAGTATTTATTTATTCGTTCCCATAAATAATATGCCGAGCATCTCAAGCAACACCTTTTCACACCCTCCATTGCACATTTGCACGCGCGTCTGTTTGTGCAGTTGCTGTTTTTTCGCACTTCATTTACACATTTATAAGCCTATATTTGATGTCTATAAAGTGTTGACCACATTTTTCACTCAATTTATTTGTGTTTTAAATCAATATGAAATGGACTGAAATGTCAACAATTGGTTACAGCCACAAAACAATATTTTTTCAAAATCTTAATAGAACCCAGAAAATAGGTTGGACCAATTAACGTTTGCAGAGGTTTTTTTTACCTATGCATTGTAGTTTATAGCTATTACATTTCCACCTGTTGCTTTATTCATAAATACAAACTACATGAAATATAGTACATATTATATCATTGCGTTTGAAAGTTTTTGGACCCCAGCTTTGGGTTAGCCATCTCACTCAATTTGGGCTACTTTTCGCAGTTTTGAGAACGTATAAATCAAGAGTAGAATTATTTATATGTGTATAGCACAGCACAAGAATTCAAGCATTCAGAACTGAAGCCTGGAGCCTTTCCCAAGCTTCAAGCGACACATGAAAAACTGTGGGAACCCACTTCCAATAAAATGCCCTTTCCATCCTCCCCCGGTGTTGCTCCCTGATGGACAAGTCACGCTCATTGAAAAAAAAGTCACGCACCAGGACAAATCATTCAAACCCCCCCCCCCCCCGCAAGTGTGTCATTTATTTTTCTGCATTCATTAGGGCGCAATCCAGCCAAATGTCACTCGTGTGCGTCATAAGCAGAAACGTTCACATTGGGCTGAAGGCGTAGGGATGTTAAACACATCAATGCGCCGATGCATTATTCACTTTGTAGATGTTTGCGGGAGAAGCAGGTGTTTGAAGCAGCTCGGCAACATGGAACGACGCAACACAACAGGCACGGCACCGAATTCAAACCCGATGTCTTATTTATGAGCTCATCTTTCCCCTTTGCCTTGCAACAAAGGTGTCATATTTTCACGGCGGCGACCCTGTTACACGCGCCACCCTTTCAAGTGCGCCATCATCAACATATCCGCTGGATTACCCAACATCCACGAGCAAGCAAATACATTCGCTGCTCTCTAATCCTTTGTAAATCTTAAACCTAGGAGGTGAAATGCGCTGGGACGACCGCAGTCATTACACGGGAATGAATAGAGGCTTAATGGAGGTTTGAAGGGATTAGGCTGGAGTGATGACTAGCGTCAAATGAAGGTGTTGCGCGGGGAGAAGAATGAGCGACGTTTGGTTATCAATAAAGCACAAGGCGTGGGTGGGTGGTTGCTGTTGTTGGGGGGGGGGGGGGGTGGTAATGGGGGTCTCGCTTCTATGAGTCGAGTATGAACACCTGTGACAAATGAAAGCGGAGATGGTGAACCTATTAAAATTCATTACAACTCCCAGTAAGCCGCTGATCCGCTCTTATCAGCCATTGGAATGAAGTTGGCTCATCAATAAAAGTGGC
The DNA here is from genome assembly GCF_033458585.1 of Syngnathus typhle. Taxonomy (NCBI): domain Eukaryota; kingdom Metazoa; phylum Chordata; class Actinopteri; order Syngnathiformes; family Syngnathidae; genus Syngnathus; species Syngnathus typhle. The sequence continues at coordinate 4,144,509 of NC_083745.1, forward strand.
ATCGCGTTTGGCAAGTGAAATTAAACAGATGGATGAGTTCACGAAAGCAATCAGAGCGGGCATTGATGACGGGAATATTAATAAAAAAGACAAATATTTAGCGGGGCCTTGCGTGTTGGGGTGCATGCGCTACGACTGCTTTTCTACTTGGAACTTTTTGGGCCTTCTTTTGCAAATGCAAAGCTAAGAGGGTGGGTGGTGTTTTCTTTCCATTAGTATTTAAATAGGTGGACGCAGGTTGAAATGGGCGCTTGCGCCGTTGTGGGAGTGAACATTGTCACAGTCTTTTCACATATTTTTACATTCTTGTAATTGTATGAATTTTTTTTTTCGTTTTTCACAGATAATCTGTTTCCAGGATTTTTTTTATTTTTATTTCTTGCGACTACAATTTCGATTTCATTTTTGATCAATATTTCCGCCTACTGCGCGCGTACATTATATGAAAAGTTTGAGAAGCTCAGGTTCCACGGATATTACTGTGGCTTCTACTTGTTACCCTAAAACGACAATTCTGCAAGATCCAACTATAAAATCACAGACAATATCGACAAAACCTGTAGAGCTGGAATATCAATTATCAGGCCTGGGCCGACTTTGATACGATCAATCCAGTATTGAGCCATAGTTAACGCGCAGCAGCTTGGTTTAATTAAATTATTGGCACTTTAAAGTTTTGTTATGATTATAAGATTAAACAAAATAATTACCGGACCGCTTGAAATGCCAAAACAGGACATTGGAACATCATCCTGTTTGGTAATGGCTGGCCGTTGAACGTTAACGACATAGTAAATGCAATTTTAAAGGATGTGAACATCAACGAAGCACCGGGGACCGCATTGTCTATTTGAATGAAATTCCAATCAAATGATCACAACAAAATGAAATCACAGTCCCCAAAATGAAGACCCAAGCACCAGCACATTTCCTAATGCACTTTAATAACACCTGAATGGAACATTGGAGACTTTTGTCGAGCACATTACCACATCCAATCATTAGCAAAGGGTGATATTTTCAACACGGTGCTCTATTGAAGCACTCTTTTGATCTCGCACGCTTTCCCGCTGTGCTTTTCTTTTTTTTTTGTTAGCAGGTCAGCGCAAGCATGAATTATGAAGCCACTTCACAATGTCGCAGTGTAGAAAATAAAGTATTGATATGGCAATAAAAAGCTGATGCGGGGGTGCAGCTTCACGATGACGCCCAACATGCAAATAGGTTTCATAATCAAGTTGTAAATTAGGATTAACAGTAAGACATTTTTATTGATATTTTTTATAAGCAATATATCTTCTGCATTGGAGCCGTACACCATTAGTGTGCTTTTTGTTATATATGGTCGCTTTAGGGCAGCTAAAAAAAAAAAGCACTTATAATATTGTACTTGATTAAAACTTTAAGGGTTCTAAAACTGTCACTTATATTAGCATGTCAAGGGGTTTTGTTAGCATTAAGCTTACAGCACCTAAGTGAGGGTATTTGCTTTGTTTTGCGGTGATCATTCAGGGGGACTCGGGGAAATGCATGCTCTGTAGGGTTGAACGATTTTGAAAAATAATCAGATTATATTTTTTTCCCCTCAATATTGCAATTTAATGAGATTTTTTTTCCCCCAGATCCTCTTCCCGCAGTCCCACCATTTTTTCAAACAAATACAAGCAATCTGTATTACAATAATCTGATTTATCATAAGTGTTTGGTCTTCAAATTTACAAATATACAAGCCAACCAGTCTTTGCTTTTTGAAAATTGCACCCTAGTACATTTAACAAAATATTATCCAGCCATACTTTTTAAGTTTGTTGATTAACTCGGACCATAGTAGAACCTTCCAATCATTCCCCAGATGGGCACTTGTTTTGGCAGTGTGTTATCTTGCTGCAGGGCAGTTGTTTCATTCATTAAATTGGCAAGCAAAATGTTTCTATTGACTCCTGACTTCATTTTACTTGGTGTCAATCCCGCATTTTTTTTTTTTTTTTGGTCGTTGTTTTCATCGACATCAAAAGTAAATGAATTGGCCTCACTGTTCCAGTTACTTGTGGAGGGGAGTGTAGTACAAAGCACACCCAGTGGGTTGCACACAAACAAGATAATAAGCAGCAATACAAGAAGTCCACGCCACGACGGCTGCTTGTGACTGATAGTCTGGCTTCAATGGGCGAATGAAGTGAAAGCAGCATCCCCAAACGCAAACACGCTTGAGAAGTCATCCGAAACTGTTTGCTTCCCGCCTCTAAATGAGGACCTCGGCGAGTTGATGAAGCAACCTGCTGAGTGTGGAGACTTTATCCTGCTCTAGGGAGGCTTGATCAGTTCAGGCCAGATTAGACAGACAAACTGAAGCGCGCTGCCCACAGCGCCTACGTTTGCAAAGTCAGCTGGATGGAAATTACTGTATGCTAAATTGGTTGCATCTGGATCTCGGCGAGAGCAGATTCTGTTAAGGCGTTGATGAACATCATTACAGCAGCAGTTAAAAAACAAGCCGAACAGCAACTTCTCGCTAACCTGGCTGGACCACCTGTCTAGCAGAAATACAAATATACAGCTATGAATTGGAAGTCGGCGTGCCACAAAAACAATTTGGACTTTTCAGTTTTTGATACAGCGGCTCTTCTGACGCACACTTAGATGCTGACTGTGATTCCTGAGTAGTGCGCCATGAGAGTTCATTAGGTTTGAAAATGATGATTCATTCACGACAAAGAATCAACTCTAGATAGTGAAAATTATAGAAGGTAAAAATAACTTCCCTGTTCATCTGCTATGATTATCTCAAATAAGACAAATCTGTATTTTAAAAAAGTCAAATGTTCGACCTGAGTTTCCGATTACAACAATAACATTTAAAGCATTCAAGGACCCAAAAATAAATTATTACTAATATAATACTTTTGAAATTATTTGTCCAATTATTCAGAATATTTTTTCTGCCAAATATCCTAATCAGCATTGGCCTCAAAAAAGTCAGACTGGTCGAGCTTGAAATATTACTGCAGCTTACTAAATCAGTCATTTTTTTTTTTTTTTTGGGGAGAGGCTGGAACGGATTAACGACATTCCCATTCATTCCAATGGGGACATAGTATTCACACTCTCATCTCAAGGCAATACTTCATGTGCCTTGGCCCAACAAACATTGGAGAACACTGAGCATCATTAAAATGCACACCTACAACAAGAAGACAAGTTTACTTCCCACAGAGCTGAGTGTAGCACTACAGCACATGCCTGACAGTTTACGCGCTAACCAAATCATCCAAACCTGATTTTATGGAATTTATCTGCTCGGGTTTCAGCACGGAAGCGGGAGGCCCTTTGAGGGTAACACAGCTTGCCAATAAACAACACACACTGCAAGATGGCGAAATGCTCGGGAACCCCGCCGCAGGAAGGCATGGCGGCTTTCCGCAGCTGAGCTCGGCCGACCGCTGTTTCCAAAGCGGCTTTTTTGTTTAATTCAAAGCAGATCCCCGCCGACAAAAGTACACCCTTTATTTTCCCGTTGTCTTCGCCGCGGCCGCCCAGTCGGATTACCTAACTTTGCGAAATCAATGAATAAACTTGTTCCTTTTTGGCCGTCTTTGATGCGGAACCCTCTCCAGCCTGTCCATCGCAAAGACACCTGCAGAGGCCGTCTGTACTGTGTGCACATATATACATGAGCTTCCACTGGTCTGCGGGATCTGCTCACAGCAGGGAAGGTGAGAAGCATAAAATAATAAGAAGCTGATTAAGAATTAACTGGATAAACCTATGCATCATCTCCCCCTAAAGGCACTTGGAGATAAACGGGCTTTGCCTGGTTATGTCGTAGCGCTGTTTTTAGCATGCTGGGATATTACAATTAATTGGCTAATGAGATGGGGGAAAAAATGACTGTTTCCCTACAAATACATTTCCATACTGTATTGTTGAAAATATTCTTGGCGCGACGCTGAGACGTTCTTTGTAGCCTCTTGCACTTCATTGTGCTTTAAATCGACTTAACGTTGCATATGTTTAGCACTAATCATATTCCGCATGTAGTATTTTTCTTTGTCTAGCGCAGAGGGCTGAATGTATATCATTGTCACTGTATCTATAAAGCTTTATGCGCATTGCTGTCTCGGGCAGGAGCAGCAAAGGAAGCAGAAATAACTTAAGGCACAGAGGCTTGATTCATTTCGAGGCTTGGCATCTAGTTTACATATCGTACGTTCCAACGGAATTTGTTTGCCTAAAATTCAATCTGGTTTTGCACATCATTTGCATATTATTACGGCTGGAGTTTTGCCAGTCGACACAAAATAGCCAACTTTGCTGTGACAAAAAGAAGGAGAGAGGGGGAAAAAACTATTCTCGCAAATCGATGCTGCGAGTTGGCCAGTTCCTCGGTCAGTGGCTATACTTCAACTCGTGCTTGGCGGGTGTTTATTCAATCGTTACAAATAGCCTAGAGGTAAGCTGTATTGTTATCAACGGCTAATTTAATATTTTCTCTTAGTCAGCTAACATGATTTTATAGCATCAACGCTTCAGCTAACGCTAGCAAGTTCTCGGTTTAAAATAACGTTTGCCAAGTTATCAAACCAGGGATTGTTTTTACAGACAGTTAAAACGCATTTTTACTTTTTCAGGTATTAACGACACTTCATAATCTGTTCTTTTTTTAATCACCGACTTGTTTTGAAAATTCTGACCATGGGTATTTGCGTGGTGTACGCACAGCTCGCTAGCTAAATAAACACTGAAGTGGAAAAAATGCTCCAAATGGCAATAATCACCAAACTAAGTATAAGGGAGTTCTCTCCTTTCACATTTTCAGCAATTATCTTCAATTAATATATTTAGAAACGAATTGGTGAGTTCCCTTTTACGTAAACTGGCAAATGTGCAGCAGAATCAGCTTCCCCCTCTTGCAAAGTGTCACTCTCCTCCATGTCAGCCCTCATTACCGTCCAAGTTGCCTTCCCGAGATGATGTAAGACTAAAGTTCACGCGCTGCCATATATCACCCAAGCCAGTTGATTGCTTTTTGACATCCTTTCAAGCATGTTCTTGAAGAGTCAAATGTTGGCTACGTGCGAAGGGTTCAACATGGAGGTAACTGCCGCCTGACATTTGCATCCGCTCAGAAACATCCCTTCCAAGTGATCGTTCATCCTTGTTGGACAGTAGCTGTTAACTTTGCTGCTGAGGCATGAGAATCGATCGCCTAGCATTTGGCCTTTGACTGATTTAAAGTCAAGATATGATGTGTTTTGGAGCGTTCCGTCCGTGCAAGACTCGTAGAGACCATAAAGGTTTGGCTCTAAAAAGCTTACCTTGCATTAAAATATTGAACTTTTAAATCAAATCACCAAAAACTAGAAATATGCATTCTTTATAAAACAGTGGAATACATTTTTAATCGACAGAAAGTGGCAAAATGCATTTTTAAAGGCATTAATTGTTCGAAAATAATAAAGTTATCAAATTCATTACAGAAAAATATGAACTTAAGAAAAGCATCCCTTTAAGTATCGGTGACTGATATCAGCAGTCTCTATGAAGCGCGATACCTTAAAATAAAGCCATCCAATTTATTGACAAAAGTGGAATTAAATATTTTATTTAGCAACCATATCAAAAAAAAAATATGGCACAACAGAGTCATAATGAGATGTAATAGTCCCCTTAAGAAGGCTACTAAGAAATACAAAAGCTGCATCTGCATTATTTAAGGGCAATTTTGCAGCTTTTGATGATGAAACAGCAGCAAACCGACTTATCGTAGCAAACGAGACAGGTGGGAATGAGTCTGAACGCGGCTAGTTGGCACTAAAACTAAAAAAAAATTAGGATTCACAGCCTTGTTAGTGTTACACTGAATCCATCACATCACAAGACATCAAGCAGGGCTGAGGAGGAAGCCGGCAAGATTGGTTCTAATACAGACCATTTCAAATTCAGCACAGTAATTGAGGAGCTGAACAGCTCCTGAATGTTTAAGGCTGAAAGATGAAGGCAGCTTATTAAAATCTGGCTAGAGATTCCTCCAGGGTTGCTCGGGGCAGGCAAAAATATTTTTTTACTGTTTTGTACCTTCATGATAAAGACGCCAAAAGATGGATAAACCCATCAAAATATGCTGACATGAAAGTTTATAAGAAGCCACAAGCTTTTGAGATCCGCTCAATATTGAGATAGATGAGAATCGCCCTTTTGGCAAGAGAAGCAATGAAATGCGCTGCTTCTGGTAAATCATTTATGCTTAAGGCGGGGCCTCAACCAACCTACCCAACGCACTCACTCCACCCTCCATTAAACATTCTGAATTTAAAAAAAAAAAAAAAAGAGAAAATGCGTCGTGTTCTGCTAGCTCGCTTGTGAAACCTTCAAGCGTGTTGTTGATTACCGCAGCGACTATGATCTCATCGGATATATTTAAACGGAAACACTGGATGTGAGCAACAGGATAGATGTGCACACGCAACGCTACCTTAAAATGATGAGAGGTGAATTAAAAAATCAAAAGCAATCATCCCTTCAGCGGGGTGAAAATTGAACTTGCACACGCAAATAGTATTCTAATAGACGAGCAACAGAGTTAGCACTGCTCCAATCTCCAGATAATACATACTCTAATGAGATCCGATACAAGTCGAAAATTCAGTCTCGGATAACATCACTTCAAGGAAATGAGAAGAAGACTCACATGGTGCTCTGAATAAAATGACAAAGTGTGTTTGCTATTTATTTTAATACTAACAACTTTTATGGAATTTAGTTGGGAACCTTCGCTGCCTCCAATGGATTGAAATAAACTCTTGAAGGAGGACAGGCTGACTCCCAAATAAGGTGCGCTACAGTAAAGAAATGTCTTGCATATGTCATTCACTGCCAGCCCAGTTAAAATGGATCTTTGACGTCTATAGCCGTCAATGGTAGTGAATGAGTTAAGTTTTGTTTTTTTTAGGTATTTACAATTGCTTAAAATAACAATAGCTCGAGAGCAAGAGCATCAGATGAAAAAAATATATTGTTATGCTGCCTCATTTTTCCATTAATACTTGGGCTATTGGCGGGAACATTTTGAGAATCACCGAACATAGCCTTCCAACTCGATTCCGCTTTTAAACCAACATGGTCCGTCTCAGACTGTATCTAGCGAGGCCGTGTCAGTTGTAAGCGAGCAAGATGCCTAAAAACAAATTCATGCATATTTGAAGAGGCCTCGATAACCTAGTGCCCTTTTCACCAGTGTACACAAAAAGTCTATTAAGGGGGTTACCAGAACCTGCTGCCCTGACTCTGCTGCTTGGTTTCCTTACGAAAGACACCGAAAAAAAGAAGAAGAGGAAGAAAAGAGCAGAAACCTATTCCGCTGAGCCCGACTGTCACACGCAGCCCTTTATCTATTGAATTGATTTGAGCTGAGCTCCTCTACCGGCGTGAAAATCTCCAAGAGGCTACAGGGCAGCTTTTTGGGCCATCAACATCACTGAAACGCCTCGCTTTCATTCAAGTGGCCTGATGAATTATTAAAAGCACCTAATCACATGGACTGAATGGAAGTCACTGAATTATCAAAGGGTCTTCACCCAGGAGAATTAATACACATGGTCCACATCATTAGGAACACCTCCAATTAAGAACTCTGACACCGTCAGACAGGCATTCATTTATTTGTTGTAGTTTTGCATTCTTAGAGCTCAAATATGTATTTACAAATGTTGCGACTCTTTATACTGTGTTGCGCCATGACACGTTTTGGCTGGGAAACACTAGTTGACAAACATGTGCTGATATTTTAAATACAATCCAGAAGCGTCCGAACGTTTAATTCCTCTTAAGACAAGCGCGCATGATTATTTCTCCATTAAAAGTGTCAAGACAAGCCATGAGTGAGCACCCAATACTGCGTCAAAACAAAACACGTCCGTGCGTAAATTCCGAGCGCGTCTGGAACGGACACTCACGCTGCTGTTCTGGCCCGACCAGTGCACCATCGCCTGGTTGTGCGCGGTGTCCCCGGCCAGGGCGAAGGTGGAGCTGGCCAGCTGGACCTCCACCGAGTCGGCGTACGGAACTTCGTGCGCGCTATCGTCTCCCAAATCGGCCCAAGTCTCAGCGCCCCTCGCGCTTCTCCTCCTCGGGTCCTCATCCGCGGTTGAATCCACATCATCCCCATTTTCCTCGCTGTCCAAGTCGTTTCGGTCGTCAGGGAGGGAAAGTTCTGTCTGATCTTCTTCACAACATGCGTCTTCTTGCCACGCCGCTTGTGGCTCGACTTTAGCTGAACTTTCTGCGAGCTCAGCGGTGACTTCGGGGCTGGCTTCGCTTTCGGTATATCCGACAAAGTCCCCAACTGGAAGCTCTCCAAAATGCGTCAAATCTTGCCCAAGGAACTCCCGGGGGGTCGCGCTAATGTGCGCCAAATGACCCGAGGGATTGCACTTCACGTCCGGCGTGCAAGTTGGGGAGGAGAAGACACGCGTCCACTCGGAGGAGAAAATCAGAAAAAGGCAAAAAGCGAATCGCGGCGCCATGCTAAAACGATGTTAGATAGGCTTCATTTTTGGGGAGGTGCGCAACAGTGATGCGTTTGTGTGTCATCCACCTGGTGGAGTGGAGCCGGTGAATGTGCGGAGGGGCGGTGCGGGCGACGAGTGCGCCCCTCCTGATGAGAGAGAGGAGGAGCTGGAGGCTGGATTCTGCATCAGCCAGCGTGATTTTTTAAATTAAATCATCTATTTAAAACAAAGGTGACACAAGTACTGGCAGGTTGCACCCACGTATGAGTAGACTAGATACGTGTGAGAAAAATACTTGAACTAATTTACCTATTTAAAAGTAGGGGGGGGGGGCAGATAGAGGTGCACTGAAAAACATGGTGTTGAATTGACTAAATTTCATTTCGTCAAGTGGTTGCACAAAATAATTATCTTTGATGATGCCAGCTGATGCTGAATTTGCTAATGAGTGCAAATGGAAATGTTACCTATCCAGAAGTGGCTTGACATTAGAATTTAATTTGTTGCATGACCACACTTGGGACTCAAAACACTTCAGGGTTTTCCCCACGGAAATGAATTGAAATGCCTGCCTCTTACATAAAAACCGAGAAAGTTTTCATAAAAATAACCACACTAGTTCCTTACAAAACATATTGTCCGAACATAATTAAAATCCAACCGTTTTTCCATCACAATTGATTCATTGCATATCCTGTTGTTGTATGCAACTTGGCCACCGAGGGGCAGTATAAGAACTTCATCATGACACAAATGGAGAAGACTTACACAAATACTATAACGGACTCAGTCGACTGCTGTAAGATTAGTCATTCTTCGCAAAGGATAAAGTATACATACCTGTGAATATTGTTATATTATCTGCCAAGACATGTTGATGCGCTGTTTATGTTCAAATACCCGTTTGCTTATAAGGCTACGACTATCGATGCTATTCATTACCGATTAAATTTTCCAAAAGCCTCTTGAAGGGCCTGCTCGCGATCAACTGTGCCCCAGCATATCATGGGTGACATCATCATCGTCACACAAAATAATGAAAGACCTTCAATCAATCAATCTTCCTTTAAGATGTTTGAGGAACTATCGCTGAGCCTCTCACAGGTGTCAACGTGCCGAGTTTGTTTTCCATTAGTGTGGCTCTTAAGTAATCAATTTACTGTCAATTATGCCACCCAGGTAATGAATGAACTCGAGGCCACGGTGACAAAAACAACCTTTTTTTTTTTTTAAAACAGCACAGAGTATGTCTTTATTTCTCCTTAAGCAATGAAATTAAATCCGTAACTCCACTTGAATCTTTTTTCATACAAGTATCAGCACTTACACTAAGCACTTACACTGAGTGTGAGTAATATCGCCGCCTCTGCGTTCTATTTTCTATGTATAGTTTTGACTTCACGTTCGTGATAATCATGAGGAAATGTAGAGCTTCTATTTGTGAATAAAAATCTGAATAGAAATCATGTCATTTTTTACTCGCGGTCCGCTGAACCAGCCAAAATGGCTCACTTTTGGGTCCGGGACCCACGAGTTGAGAATCACTGCTTTAGGTTTATAGTGAGTGTCTCGTTGTTGCTTTGGAATGCAGTCAGACAGTCTTGGAATGTCTCGGGTCCCATTTTATGTTTTGTTACGTTTGCGTTTTTCTCCGCCTCATTTGAAAAGCACTGCTTGTTTTTTTTTTTACGCCCTGCACTCAGGTTATTACCCGACATAAAATAATAAGAAGTCAGAGGTGAGGATCATTTATTGGGCGAGGCGTTTCTGTGTAAAGCGTCCCTGTGTCGGCACCACCGTGGAAGATAATTGGGACGTTATTACGGCCAAAGAATATACCGTGCGCCGATATATTTCTCGACTTTGGGCTCAGTTCCAGGCACATCATGGTAAACCATTAGGAGAAGTGTGGCCCGTTTGCATCTAGTGATTAGATTCTATTTCTGGGCAACGTGAAGTCGATAGAGGATGCTGTGCTGTTGACTGCTGAGCGAAGCCGAGGAGACTCCTCACACTGAGTCGCGTTCTCCCCGTCGCTGATCCCGGTCCGCATTCGGGGTCACCGGCACAGAGATGCCTTTCATTGGCAGCCATTAGCGATGCAGCGAGCGGGAGCTGTCTCAATCTGTTTCAGTTAGCCCGCGCCAGACAAGGGGAAACCAGTCTATAATGCAGATTGATGGCTGACTTGGAATTTCAATCACGGAGAACACTAAGCTAAAAAGCTGGAGTCTTGACTGTAATGCGGCGCTGGGGCGGAGCTGGCCTATTAAAATGGAGATGGTGGCGTGCAGGAAATAATGACTTTTTACGTGTGTTTTTACCCTGCGCCGGTCGTGATGGCTTTCTGTCTCGCCTGTCGTTGAAGCTTAGACATGGATGGTTGTACACGTGCTGGCCGCGGGTGACCTGTTTTGACGATTTGAGCACTATCTTAACTCGTCTTTTTTTAATTATTTATAGAGCACAAAAAGAAAACAACCACGGCCGAAGTAAAGTTTTGCACATATATTAAATTGAAAAAAAAATAGATGATCATAATATTTAGAGTTTGACTTATTAATTGATTTTTAGCCAATTTTTTATTTTTACCACATAAGGTAAAGACAAACACTGTGACAGTGTCCTATCACTAGTGAACTATTTTTAGAACTGATCCTTGGACCATTCATGTTGTCCTTGGGGCTAACCAGAACCTTGCTGGCACCCTTTTTTGTTTGTTTTCTCATTTATTTTTATTTTTATGACAATGCACATTAATTATAGAGCAAAGAAAGATCTGTGTTTGCTCTCTCCCTCCTCCTCCGTGCGCAACTGCTCACCCCTCCCCTCGCTGCTCACTGAGAAGGAGAAAAAGACAATTCATTTTAAAAGGTGACTTGTTTGCTCAACTCTGACAATCATATCGTTTCCTGCTTGGAAGTCCCTTCAAAACTCAATAAAGAAACAAAAAAATAGTACCAAAAGAGACTATTAGCGATTACTGAAGTTACGGTAACCCTTCAAAACTCATCTGCAGGCATTTTTGGGCACTTAATACGAAAAATTTCAGTAGACATGAATTTTACAAATCTGCAACGATAATCTAACGTCGATTTACGTGATGATTTTTTTCTTTCCTTCAAAGAGATTCCAAGTGATTGTCATTATAACACATGCACAATTTGGAATGCCACAAAAATAATCCTGAAGGGGGAAGCCTGAAGACTGCTCGGGTGAAAAGATAATGCAAATAGACATTACTCAGAGTTATGACCGTTACACAGGGAATTCAAGTTTTGTCATCACGACATCAAATGATTAAATACGTAATCAAGCGGGCGCAACCTCTTTGTTTGTTGATCTAGCGTTCTGTCTGTCTTGCGGCCGCATTGGGAGGATGAAAAAGCGCAAGTAGGCTTTTACATTCACATCGCGTGCATTCCCGATCAAACAGCCGCGGTACGATCTCTTTTTACATTTATTTTATTCTTCTCGCATTTTTCAACTCGCCACAGCAAGGTGACAGATTTCAGGGCTGATGCCTGCAGCACATTTGTGTGCACAACATGGCAACTGTGGAATCATTGTCTCTCTCCAAAGACAAGATTGCTGCTTTGCTGCCTCTCACACAGGCTGAATACAAACGGTGTGCTGCTCCCCACAGCTCGTTTCTCTGATGGCAAACTTGTGGGCAAACGGTATGACGGTAGCGGTTAGTGAGGGACATGCGCAAAACAAACATCATGCAAAGAAATCAAAGGATAGTTTCATCTATCTGTATTTGTTGATTTCATCAAATCTAAAGAGAAGGAAGTCCTAATGACTCCGAGACGACAAAACGACTGCTGGCCTTCAGCTTGGAGCCATCAGACACAACAAAATGCACAGATTGAATGAAGCTAGAGCGTATTAGTCATTGCCTCACCCACAGGAGCATCTTTTCCCTAGCTTCCTCTTTGTCTGTCGTTATTATTATGAAGCCCGGGTAGTTAATTGTTGGACTCTTTAGATATTTTCTCAATGTCATCAGAAGCTGCCTTTGAGAATGACCTATTTCACCGAAAGATCATTTTTGTATGAAGTAGATGTTATGCTGTTTAAAATGCACGGATCAAGCGGACACATTTTTTAAAGAAAATTAAATTAACTGCACAGAGTTAATGTATGTGAGCCTGCTGACAGGGTGGACAGTTTTTAATGAGCACATGACCTTTACTTAGCAGCATTATTTAGTTAACAAGCCAACTGTGCACTGTTAAACATTTACAATTTCTGTTTGAATCCATTTGTGACAGAGTGGACATGTCAGGCTTGACAACATTCAGCAACACCCGATATGATGGTGTATTACTGGATGTACCGAATACTGGAGGTCATGACAAGAAAATTATTGCTCTTTTTTATTGTTCAAATTACATTTTTGTAATCACTTACAGTGGCTTGTATGTGTTTGGATTTGTGTTTGTGTCTATCCATGCCCCAGGTACATTGTGTAATTAAAAACACGAGGAGTTAAATTTTTTTTTATTGGAAACCTCTTCAACTGTCACAAAAGTTAATTAAGGTTGTTGTTTTTTTAAAGCCAGCAATTTAAATGAACAAATAGAAAAGCCATGACTGGATAAAATGTCTTTCTTAAAAAAATAAATAAATAAAATACCAGAAGAGTCATTAATACATCAAGGATTCTGTGTAAAGCAACTTTTCACAACTAAATGGTCGAAGCTCTAGTAGTTTGTTATGAAGGGGAAGAGGTGTTGGCAAAATGTGTCAAAACGTGTCATTTTATACATTTTGGCGTTAGTTCGAATTTAACAAATGAGATGGCGTGTTTGGTGGGGAAGGCTAGGCACTTGTCAGAGGTGTTTCGTCACCTCCAGGTAAAGTCGGGCTAGTTTCTTTCATCACGCATCCCGTTGGCATGCTAAGCTAAGCGAGCATGGCTACATGAGGGGGTTGAATATTCAACAGCTGACGCAGTATGGTGCAGCACTTTTAAATTGCGAAAAATTACAAGGAAGACTTTTTGGCAGCCATTTTTGTTGAACTCGTTTGGCCATTACAGTTAGTTATAGTTCTAAATCTCAATTTAGCCTAGCACTGCTAGCTATAGCTTCAAGCTAGCTAACGTGTGGTGCAATTGGGCTCCTACGTGGAAAACCTCGATAAAGTTTCAAACTAAGGAAAGTTTATTGCCTTACATTCTCTTTGATAATGATTTTAATTTACATTTAGCAGTGCCGTGCTATTACATTTTGTTAAAAACATAATTCAAATGGCCTTTCCGGGGAACTGGAAAAGATTAATGGCATTTACAATCATTTCCAAGGGGACGACTGATTTACTAGCTTGGCCAAAGAATGACTTGAACTCGAAAGTTAGGCTACTGTACTGCACCCTGTGAAAAGCCATTAAGAAAGCAATTGCATTAATAAAAAAAAATTAAAAAACGTGTAAATGATGGAATCCTCTTTCGCAGCATGTTAACTTTTGATTACACCGAGCAGTTGCCATGTTTCCCCACGCAAAGCAGTCATATTTCCCCCTTTCCCTCATCGCCTTTTGGCTTAATTAGCCAGGGCGTGAATGAGAGAAGGTCATTTAGGTAATTTAGCCGTCTGAAAAGAAACTTCCAGATCACACGCTGCAGGTGCGAAGCGGCCAGCGCTAATGAGGTCAGCGCAGCCTTTCCCTCGACGAGCGGAAAGGCCACGCGTGGCAAAACTTAAAAGCGCGGAACTTTCTCCACAACAACAAGAACGCCGAGAGGTGGATGGGGAGGGGCCGGCGAGGCTTTGCCAATTCCTCCACGGCGCATCAAGAATTCACAAAGTGCACTTGCTCATCCTGCGGAGGACCCCCTCTTATTTTCAAGAATGTCACTTTTGAGTCGTGCGAACGAGACGGAGAGACATCCTTCCCCACATCAATTATTAACCAAAGCTTATATCACAACTTCACGCAGATCAAAACAGAAATCTTGTAAGCGACTTGAGGGCATCTCATATATTTAGTGCTGCCAGAGAGACGTAAACGGAAGACAGTGAGGTTAGGCGTTTGAAAAGTGACGCTGAGCTCAAGAGCCTTTGTGATTTCCCTGACAGGTACGCGACGTGGCAGACGAGCACTGTAGGCTAAGGGAGGGGGTCTATCTTTGTAGCTCTCCATCACATGCGTAAGGATGCTGCTGCTGCTGCTGCTGCTGCCGCAGAAAAAGGGTTCCTGTGTGAATGAATATTTTATGACGTTGCTAACAGGCTACCATCGGTAGCATTGCATTTGCATTCCAAAACTGCCTGTTGTGCAGAAAATGAATCGGCAAAACTAAGGAGGGCGTTACTTAAGGGTCGCAAAAGATTCGTCTGTTTTGGGAGTAATAATGAAATAATAATTAAAAAGCAGGTAAATGTCTTGGGGTAATAACCTTAAGACTGGCTGACTCATTAGAGTTATATTTAGATGTCAGCGCAAGCTTTGTTTCATTGGGCTGCGAGATGATGTGAGGTGATAACGAGACTCTTCCTCTCTGTGTGGGCGCGTCAAAAAGTCAGGAGACACACGCTTCCTTCCATAGAAAAAAGGGAAAAAAAAAAAAAGAACCATCTATTTTTAGAAATTCAGGCAACTTTATCAGATTTTTCTTGTCAGCTTCTCTCAGGTAGTTGAAACGTCTCAAGGTGCTGATCTTGTTCTGCTTTGAGCACTTTGAGCATGCAGATGTTTTTTTCCCAACATATTTCTCAATCTTTTTTTTGTGTGTGACATGTACTCTTAAAAGACAAGCCAGGAGAAGAATGTGACAAGACAGGTGAAGAATATAGCGGAAGATTGTGATGTAAATCATATTTGAAAGTCTCCAGTTTTCTGCCAATAATTTGTCCACACGTGTTGTTAAAGTTTACTTTTATAGAGCAGCGTTTTGCAAACTTTTTGGATCTGGACAATTCTGCAAGGACCTCCTCGGAATATTAATACGGATAAAAAAAACAAAAAAGAGGCTTCAAGGTGTTTATTGCCACTCCCAGTTGAGGTTTACTGTCCAACTAAATATAAAAGAAAGAGAATTACAGTATTGCAAGCATCCTAAAAGCTTTAGCTTAATGTTAACAAACAATGCAAATTGCGAAACGCAATTGTGTGGCTCATGTCTGCCCCTCCCCAAAAGGAGCAGTACCATGTCCAAGGAAAAAATGTGGCAAAACTTGATTATTCAACTAACTCCTGTTTGAGGAGCAAGTTAAGACTGAATGAGACCAAGGCTACAAGCTGATATGTAAAACAAAAAACTGTTCGACGTATGCACTTTTATAAGAAATGTCGTCGGCTTTTCTATCTTTTTCAATCGCCACTTCTCCACTCAGTATCGATTCTCTCCCAGCGGAAAATGTCAGGTTATCTCGAGTTATGACCTTGGCAGCCAACAACAAATTCCTAAAGGGTATAGGTTATTGCTAAAATGTGAAAGTCAAGTACCAAGCTACCCCCTAAAGGTACTGATGAGTACATTTCTTAGGAAAGTTCACTTTTTGTCCAACAACACTATTAGGAATTTTGTACAAGTTGCATCCAGTAATAAGACAGCCCATCCCCAAAGTTATCCTCAACTCTGAGGCTGACTCCTTCGGATGACAATGGCACTCATGCTCGGCGCTTTCTATTTTAACAATGTCATACACAGAGTCACACTCAGCGATGTGAAAAGCCTTGCCTGTAAATCTGTGACTGTTTGAAAGTCAAACACAGGAATAACTCCGCCATCTCTACGTTGGCGAGCCCCTCGGGGAATGTGTCGCTCTCATCCGGTGACACAAACCGACCGGACCCACATGAGTTGCTCGGTGGTGATTTACATTTTCTATCAGCTTCCTTGGTCTGCCGCCAACCGGCATGTGGAGAGGGAAAAAAAAAAATGCTCCCGAGATATGCGATAGGTGATAGAAAGCATAGGCTCAATGTGAGGCTGTCTATATTGAGAGCTCATTAGCTGGAGAGACCCTGCGCGTATTGTTGCCGGTGTGCCGAGTCAGCGAGAGTGCCACTCATCACACGTTGCAATCTAAACTCCTGCACATCTGCTCCGGCGGCGTCAGGGTGACCTCGCGCACTCAAAATCGTAAAGTGAGGTTCACACAAAGGCTTTTAACAAGCTGCCGCTTTTGCATCGTTTATAGAATATGAAGAATTAGTTGATTATAATGACTGCAGGCACAATAGTATCAGTGTGCAGGAATAGGGTCGGACGGTTATTTCGGTGTGAGCGCCTGAGTGTGAGATGTGGCTTACAGCAGGTCCTTGCAAGTGTTCTCATTTTGGATTTTTGGTGTGTGAGTCCTGTTCAATATGTGAAAAAGGCTTTTAAGGAAATTAAGAAAATTGATAAGTAATTTATTCTTGCAGATTAATTATATGACTCAACTCACCTAAATGTACATACATTATCACTATTTTCGATAGGTGGGGTAAATTATACAAATCTGACCCAAGAAATTGCAAACCCTTGAAAAGTTTTATTATATTTGAATTATGAAGCCTGAACTGGTTGGAAATTAAAGGCGAAATGAGGTGGCCACTAATGTCCAGCACGGAGCCCAGACAATTTAAATGGCGAGTGTCCTTCCCATCTCATTTCGCTTGTCTGGCCGAAGTTTCGATTCTCTGTCCACTTATCAACCCGGCGTGATTGCGTCTGCCTCTGTCCTCTCACCGCCGTACACGGAACTTGTTTACTAATTTTACTGCACAGCTCATTATATACTGTCGATGTTAATGAAGAGTTGACCTGCACTGCGACGGTGCCTACTTTGACATGCACCCCCGCCCAAATAATGTCACGAAATGCGGGCGGCTGTCATGAGTGGCATATGATGAGATGGGGGAAGTGTAACAAATCAATCGGATGGCTCAGACAGAGGCCAGGTCTCTAATGAGAACGTGTCAGTGCGCATTCTCAAGACAGACAACGTTTTATGTGGTAGCATCATCGAGCACACGACTGAAAAGACAGATGGGGGGGGGGGGGGGTTAGCTGAGAACAATAGTGAAGAAGGCCATCTATTGACTGCATCAGCATAAAAGAAGTCTACTTTCATGTCTACGGCCACTGCTATTTCAAAAGAGAAAATTAATCAATGAGCCTCGCCGGAGCAGCTTTCATGAAAGCGCCATTCACAGCGAGCTGCCATTTTGCAGTAAGACCATCGTTTGGAATAACACTTTTCATTTGCCGGGTGCTCATCTTCTTTGAAACTCGCCAGATGTTGATGTGGTCACAGTGACATTGCCTTCATATTGGTATTCATTATCTGTCCTTTCAATATTCGACCAATGCCTTCTGCGAGTTGCTTCTCTTCTGAAGGTTTAGTCAGTTACAGTGGCTATAAAGAGTTTTTTTTGGCGCTATGTGTATTTAAAAAAAAAATGGAAGCCAGTTAAATCGTTTGAAGCATTTGCTGTTAGAGGAGGAAAGAAATGCCAGGAAAAAGACTAGTCGAAGAGGGTGTGCACAATTGTGCAATCACATTATCTATATGATTTGCATTCTCCTCATTATTTTTCAGTTGACTTGTACAGGTTATAGGTCGCATAAGTGATGGGAAAAGTCTTGAAATAATTTATCACGGTCTCCTTTTTCAATCTAGCAAAAGAAAATCGGGCGGTCGAACAGGGGTGTGTAGACTTTTTATATCCACTGTACGTCTGCGTGCTCGATGCATCGTTTTGAATATTTTGCTTGTCAATGAGAAATTTGTCACAAAATAAGAAAAAAAGTAAGAACCTATGACAATTAGGGATATCCCAATATAACTTTTCCACTTTCGATAAGATTTCGATAATGATCCGATGCAATATCAGCCTGAATCATACGTACGTTTTTATTTTATTTTGAAGTCTGGAATGTCAGAAACAAATGTTTGCGGGGTTGTATTATCTGGCAGTCGAGATCTGAAGGTGTGCACGCATCAAGTTGAAGCATTCTTTGATGCCGACTCGTCAACGTCACGATTCACACTGAATCGAATTCGCCACAAACGATGCCTTCAGATAAGATCTCATTGCCGTAAAGGGTCTTCTAAAAACCTTGTCGGAAGTCTGCTAATTAGCAAGAGTCTGACGATACCGAGCCATGATTGAGAAATAAATCAATCATGAGCAGCGTGAGATGTCTACGACGCTCGTCTGTCATGGCAGAGCTCGCCGTTGCTCTTGTGAAGATCCGCCTTAGTGAAAAGCGCACACAAAAGGCTTTGCGGGCTGCGGGCTGGTGTTTTAGCAGAGGTGCAAGAAACGCGCGAGGTTGTCAAGCCTATTAGAAATGTATTTATTTCGGCTCAGACGATTGCGTGCGAGACGCATTGTGACGCCAGCGGTCTATTTGCGGCGGCATCAGTATGCGGCGTAACCGCACACCCGGGCCGCCGCTGACACTTTTGTCGCTCACAAAAAAAAAGAATAAGAACAAATAATTTTGAAGGGGATATTTGCAACGTGGGAGAGAGCTCACTCGATGCTTAGAACATTTTTGATGTGACAGAGTGGAAATATCGCTGCCGTGTATTGAGCTCGTTTCCAGAGGGGAGGGGGGAGTACGGTGCAGACATTTCTTGACCTTCTGGGTTGTCAGTCCATTTTTAAAACTTTTTAAGAATGATTACTTTTCATTTTGAATGAATTACAGTTACCACATCTCAGCTGTGTATTTTGAGGTGAAAATTTAACAGGCGGTATCTTTTTTTTTTTTTTTGGCAGAGTGGCACACTTTTCAGACGTCATAAATAAAATATAATGTTCACGTGGGCGTGCTTAAGCAACAAAAAGAACCAATGTCTGAGTTGTTTGACAATGATTTCCAACAGATCTTTTCGCAAGGGTTGGTGGGGAAGGGGGAAAAAACCCACAAACAAAATTCATTGTCAAATTTAAAGCAAGCTGTTTCTCTTTTCGATGATCACGCCATCTCCCTGCCGTGTCAATCACTCGCCAGTTTTTTTTTTGCTGAAAGCTGCGAGCTGAAAGTGCTTTGTGAAGCGCGGTAACTTGATTCATGTCATATTAAGCAGGCCAGCCCGACCACGTCGTGGTTGTTTTCATGAAGCCATTAAATCGTCTCATCTAAGTGTCGTCGCTGGCGCACACACACCGCATGTCACGACAGAGGAAATAACAACGCTCTAATGAGGCACGCTCGATGCCCATTAAACGTCAAATTATCGAGTCACGCGTGGCCCGCTTTGACAAGACTCTGACTTAATATGGAATAGACGAGCATTACCACGGCTTACTAAAATGTTCTGACAGTCATATATTTTCAGATTGCGATCAAAAGTATTGAGACATTTTGTGGATTCATTCATCATACAGGACCCATTGCATTTAAACCATAAATATGTTTTATAGTATCTATCTTAATATCATGCAAGGATTTTAAAACTATATCTTATCATATATCATATCATATATTATATTATACATATATTATATATAATTCTGCTGCAGATGTCTTCTTGCTTTTATACAGTTTTTATATTTAATTGTGTATGCTATTTTATCTCTGCATGGCGACCTTGAGTGCCTTGAAAGGTGCCTTACAAAGAAAATCTATTATTATTATGTTATATTATAATTATATTCCATGGTGCCAAGGAACTATGTGAAATGAAAAAAAAAAAGAGAGAAGTTTTATCTGGACAAAAGTAGGGTTTTGCTACCATTTTGAACAATTGTATTCTTCTAACTTTTGTGTGGAATCATTTGGGGAAGCCGCTTTTCTTCTCCAGCATGACACCAAGCAGGCCATGATAGCATGCTTGGTTGATTCGGTGAGGAAGAACCTGACTTAACAACCGCGTCAAACACTTTTGGGAGGGTGCAGAGCTTGTGAGGCAGACCCTCTCATATGGATGAAAAGTCTCGCAAAAATTCATCCCCCAAAGAGTGAAAGCCGTTATATAATTCACTCTGCTCGAAACGGGATTGTCTCTTTGACATTAGCGGTGGGAGCTATATTGTTGCAATCAAGTGGAAAGTGCTCAAATGTCGACTCTTGCTACGTTGTGACCTCTTCCTCCAGCCCGTTGAAGGTCATTGCTTCCTGTCTGAAATGGCAGAGCGCCTGAAAACACAGCGCTTCCACACTACAGAGGCAGAAAAGAGGGGAGGGCATTATCTCAGGATGGAGCTGACCTTTCCACCTCATATCAAAGCTAAATAGACGGCAGAGTCTGCGAAACTTGGCGGAGTGCCGACGGGTTGTGTCCGACTGCACTCGATCTGTGTTTTGCTTTATTTCGCGGGGATTTTTCGGCCTTTTCCCCTTTCGCACTCCGTTCCGAAAAGGAGGCGTGGCCTCAACTCGGAGGCGAGACAAAAGTGAGCAAACTCACTGCCGAGTCATCACGCGTGTTACATGTTGTTAAAGACGCGCTGCTTGCTGTTGTTTGGCTATTAACAGCGGCGATAACTTCCTTTTACGACTTGAAGGAACGGCATTGGCGTTGTGCCCCCCCCATCATTGAAGTTAAGCCACTTTTAGTGTTTCTCTACACTTCTACACACTATCCATCCATCTATCTGTCGGTCTTAACAACGAGAAGCGAGTCCCAGCGGTGCACCGCTGCGAATTGGACCGTATGTGAGATTTTAATTCTCTCAGCGGACCAACACAACCCGGCCCATTAAAAGGAAAGCGTGTCTGTAGAAGAAGAAGAAGAAGGGCTTGAAGGAAAAATCAATGGTCACAACAATGCACTACGTGTGGGCATCTCCGTCAGCCGCCCTATGATGAATTCATTAACGTGATTGAAGTTGGTCCACGGTTCAAAACCCAAGACAGCGAGCTGACATGAATCAAAGCCATGAGAGTGAAGTCACGACCCGAATTCGGTCATTTAATCGTGTTCCGATAATGACTGTGACTTCCAACGCGCTGGTTATATTTCATGAACCGCCAGATCACAAAATGTCCGCGTGTAGGCTGTGAATTATGGGTAAAGATCCATCGGAGGTTTCCTTTTAACATTTGTTCTTTCTCCGGAGGGAATAACACAGAGAGGTGTAATAAGGGACCGCGTGAAGGCTGAAGTAATATGATTTTTTTTATTGGCTCGCCCACTAAAATCTGCAACATACGACAGGGCATGGCATGAATATAAAAAAATGACCACTCATTCACTGCCAGTGACGGCTATAGACGTCAAACATCCATTTTAACCAGGAACGAGTTAAGCGTTTGTTTGCTGGCTCGTGCTGACTGCTGAGTTTCAATTTCGAGAAGGGAAGTCCCAAATTTACATTTTATATTCCAAAAACGATTACAAATATGTTCAGCGTATCGTTACAATAAAGAGTTTCGATGTATACCTTGATTACATAATCAAAATGTATACATAATTAATTGAGTTTTACTTGCGCTATAAAATACTAGGACATCATTTCAAACTTCAAAATGAAGCTAGCCTGGCTATATTTAGCTCCTCGGGCAACATGCAAAGATGTTCATCTTGCGGTTATCACTGCAGCTACTACTTTCATAGCTTTGGGCATTTTAGAGCACAATACGGGGAAAAAATATAAATCGGTCAGTTTTTCAGTGAAAAGGGTTTTTTATTTCAGCACCCTCCTCCCACTTTGGTACCTACGGGCAGGACAGAGAGTCAGGGTAAGAGGCGTTAAAACGCCATCTTGGATGGCTAGCAGGGAAAAAGGCTAATAAAGTTTTGACTGCAGTTCCGTGTTGTTATATGTTGTGACCTTCTAATAAAAACTGCTGCTAGACTCTTCGGCTTCTGCATGTTTTTGTTACAATGTAGCTGTGCAAAGTGCTCCTCCGAGCTGTGTAAGTGCATTTCATTTCAAAAGTGGAAAAATATTCAACTTGATTAGAAATAAAGCTCCAAGAATGTAATATTGAATAGTTTCACATAATAAGGCTTGCTATTCATCTC
The DNA here is from genome assembly GCF_033458585.1 of Syngnathus typhle. Classification (NCBI taxonomy): domain Eukaryota; kingdom Metazoa; phylum Chordata; class Actinopteri; order Syngnathiformes; family Syngnathidae; genus Syngnathus; species Syngnathus typhle. The sequence goes on from NC_083745.1 coordinate 4,166,938, forward strand.
TTGGTGCGCAGAGCAGTTTTGTCCCTGAGATTAAAAAATGTAAACTGCCAGCTGGGACTTAAGTCAAATTTTGAACTCAGAAGTCCCCGACTTCATTGTATTTTGACGGTCTCCGGCGCGCCGCTTTATGTGACTCCCGCTCGCCTTACACAACTCTCACTGCATTTAATTAGAAACCCCACGCCGCCGAGCTCCGACAGGCATTGCGGCAAAAGAAAAAAAAATACCACCTAGGATCATATATCCACCGAAAGCACACCAGGACCTAGACCTTGCATGGCACACTCGCGGCGGACAATGAGGCGCTCTGAAGCAATTAAACATGTACCCAATAAATCTCTATTCAAATTTAAAAGCTAACTGCTTTGGCCCAGTAATTTTTTTTTTTTTTTTAACTTCCGGGATCTTTACGTTTTAAAACTTTTTATTTTAGATTACTACTGCATGATTAGCATCTATATGTAATCATCTCAAGTCAGTGATCCCAAACACACGATGGAAATCCCATTTCGAGGTTCTCCAAGTTTAACAGTAGAGTATTTCAATTGAAAAACTGTCATCTCGGAACATTAAAAATTTCAACCCTCAGCACTAAAAGGTCTGAAAAACTCAATAAAGAGAAAAATCCAAATTTAAAAAAACCGCAAAGCTTTTCCAGTGCAAAGCGGTGTCCTTATTCTAAGAGGTCAGTGACATTTTACATTCTGAACTTGTTTTAGAAAGTTTGGCATGGGGAGGAAAAAAAAAAAGCCTCGCCACTTTAACAAGGCTGTTTAAATGTTGATGAGAAGTCTGTTCCCACCCACTGGCTCATCATCAAAAAAACATGCGTGATCATGCAAATATGAATTCAATTTCCGAGAGTGAATAAAAATGCCCCTGAAAGGTAGATGAAACAATTGCGCTTGGTGGGGAGAATAAAAAAAAAACAAAGCCAAAACAGTCTTATAAATCAATTCTGTTCATACGTGAGAATATTGAAATGGTGTTATTTCAAAGGAGCTTGAATCTCTCAAGGACGACCACCCTCAACATTATCGTCACGGTCATTAAAAGTCACGGAAAGTAACTTTTAATGACGCTTTTTCTTGTTACTTTAACGGAAATAAATACGAGATGATTAAATTTTAAAACGCAATCCGGAAAAAAGATATATCCTTTGACCTACAAAGTAGGTGTGAAAGACATTATATTTGAAAAAGTGGCTTTAGACATTTTATTACGATCCATAAAACTACCACAGCAAAAAAAAATATTCCGATAATGATGACAGTTTGTCTTTATGATCTTGTAGTCAATCAAGTTGTGACACAAGCGAGGAGCGTCATGCTAATTTAGAAATCGGCTTCTGTCAATCACCACTGACAAAATCCCTCTTCATTTCAGAACCTCAAACATATTCGCGCAATTGACTCACAACTGGTTAATTGGCCAAGAGATGAAGCGAGCAAAGCGAGTTGGCATCTGGCAGCCGTATCTGAAACCTGAGGAGATTACCAGGCAAGTGTGGAAGGATGTGGATAGATGTTTGAGGAAAAAAAGAAAGAAAAAAAAGCCTCAGATTTGGCCACAGCAACAATTTTGAAAGAAAGAGCAAAGTACACAGAGGACCGGGGAGACTACAAAAAAACGGAATGAGTGTCATTTTAAAAATGGATTTACAAAGAGATGCTTCAACGAGATAAAGGCGAGTTTGAAAAATGAAACATGGTGAAAGAAGCAGAAACTGGCAGACAGCAACCCGAACTCGTTAATATTGGTTTTCTGCTTATTTTCCATTGACTCCAACACTCTTTTCTCTCGACCCAAAGCATACCACAACAACACGAGGAGGGAAAACGGCAATTAAAAAGCCACAATGTTGTTATCTTTCGTTTTCTAACAAAGTGTGTTTTCTCAACTCGACCGAAACTTTGCGCTCGGATATCCACCTACACCTTTTGTTCTTTGGGTAATTACGTTTTGGTGGCGACACCTCAGGAGACACCCATGGCTCCCCAAACCAATGCAGCGGCTTGTGTTTGCGCAAATGTGCGCTTCAAGGTCGTTTCCGACGTCTGATGCCAGTGATGAAAAAAAGGAGCTTTTTTTTTTTTTTTAGGGCAAAGTTCAGATACGGGTTAATGCAAAGTACCAACGTTAGGAAAAGTGCTCCTGAGGAAACGTGTCAAAGCCTATTGGTAATGTCGCAGCTGATGAGGCGTAATTGTTGAAAATAAAGAGAAGGGCTATTTTTGTCTGTCTAATGGCAGTGCAGCAGGAAATGAGTGGCTATCTGAAAGGAGCATTAGTACAATTTCAGCGGATGGATAGTAATGCTGGATAATCTGCCCAACGCAGGTAATGAATCCAATTTTTGGTTGGTTGGTTGATTCGCCGCTTTGAAGAACTAGATCACACTGGAAGTGCAATGAGAGGACTAAGTCCAACATTGGCCGTAAATTAATATAATTGATTTAAAAAAATAAATAAAAAATTGTCTTGATCTTGTCGGTAACTGTTCCGTATTTTACTTTGATCAGAGTAAAGAAATGGCAATACATTTTCTCGCGCATTAAAACTACCACATTTTTATTATGTTGTTTTTTTTTTTTACAATTGCATTGAATTCTAATCTTGTATGAATATCATTTTCAAACTCAGCAGGGGTTACTGTTTAATTCGAGTACTTCAGGTCGAGAGAGAGAGAAGAGCGAGAGAGAAAAAGAAAAAACAAAAGCTCCCCACAAGCGAGTTCAAACAGGTTCAGTTCAATTTCCTGAGCAACAGATTGCTTGAATGAAGATTTTAGGAGACATGCCAAGTGCATATTTGCTACTATTCAATTATTTCACCTGCTTTGCAGAAATGATATTTCCTATAGATTTCCGACTTCTTAACGTTTACGCCGCCACATTTATTTTGAATGACTTAAGTGAGGCCAAGCGTGAAAAGGAAGCCGCACGTTATTGACTTTTTTTTCGGTTGGCAATTAACATCTCACCGAGGGCGGCAAGTTGAAAAAAAAAAAAAAAAAGCAGTCGCTCCTTGGCTAACCCTGGCGCATTTACATTTAAGAAATAAGACGCAATAAAGTCGCGTTCTAACTGTTAAAGATTTTATACATAATAAATTTCAAATTATGATGCCAATACGAACTTCGTCATACATATTTAATTTTGCCCTCCGCCGAAATTCATCTCCCGTCTGTTTATATCGCTGCCATTAACATCAAATATGTATGATACGTATTTCTCCAACTCAGCTAAGGTAAAACTACCTAACTGGGTTGCTTGACATTATTAAGCGGTTCAAAAGGTTACCGCATACCGGTATGCTTAAAAGCGACTGAACTGGTCGATTGGGAAAAAAAAATTTGCCGTCGCCAATTTCCTGCCGCACGTCAGGCAATTAACCCCTCGCACGCACACAAACTCAACCGGATTGCCCTGGCCGCTGCGGCTATATAATAAAACGACAAAGAAAGGGGGGGAAAATGCTCAAATAGGCCAAAGGAGAGATCGAGGGAAATGAAGACGATATTGACAGCCCATCCATCTGGGCTGCGCTCCCAAAAGATTCCACTTCCATCCATCCATCTACAATTTACAAATGGATTGCATGTCAAAGTCTCGACCAAAATGTCCTTGCCATTGGTCGGAGTTGGAGCTAGGATGGAAATGAATTACGTAAGAAAACAACCCGTAGCATTCCAGGAAAACTATCAAGTAAAGGCTTCGGCGAAATCCGTCGCTAAAACCCAGACCTTACCACCCGCATGGGTGAACCGGAGGGAAAGGAGAAGAGTTCCCGCGGTGAGTGTCAGCAGCTCAGACAGGCTTGCATAATAACATGGAGCATATTCAGAGAAGTCTGCCGCACGTAGCGAGAGAGTTCGGCTGCCATTTTCGTCAGGAGCGTTAACAAGCAAAAGAGGGGCTTCATAGATGCTCCTCATTACCGGTGCAAGTTCCTCATCCATCCCGATCCCCCTCGGACAGGCTCGTCCCCTCATGTTGGCGTTTCTGATCCAAAGGGACAGGGCTTGTTGAGCTTAAGCGGCCTCAAATACGCAATTGTGCAGATGCTGATTCGGTCGGACAACTCGACGGGTTCCATCTATTTTCAACGATAACCGACTCTTTGCAACTTTTAACTGGGTTTCCTCGCTGCTAATTAGCGATTAGCAGAACACGGCTACACTTTGACACTTTTCTAGTTTAGCGAGCAGTGGCAGTAAATTGCAGTGTGCCTGAAGGAGCACTGTGAGCACACCTGTCCTCGTCCGGCTGGACTTTATTTTGCAACGCCACTCTCCTTTCACCGGGGAGAGCGCGGCGGATGGAGGGATTCAATAAAGAGAGACTGATTAACATTCGGATCCAATATAAACGTGTCAGTTGGCGGCGTGGACGCCAAAAGCCACCGCGAGAACCGCACGGGAAAACTGTGCGCCGCCAAGGTTTCGGAATACAGACGAGCGAATTCGCCGCCGGGGAGATTCTGATTTATTTACATGGAGCCCAGGCCGCACGCTCGGGGGGGTGGGGGGTTTTGAGTCTGTGCCAAAAACACGAAAAGCGGCAACTGGCATCTTGACAGGAGGCAGCTCATTTATCCGACGCCATCTGCACTAGCGGCTATTAGATCATCGGCCTTGAGGTGGCGACGGTGAGCACGCCAGGCCTCTGCCGCAGTTTATGACTTTGACACCGTTGCGTCAGACAAGTGGCTGTCGCGAGTCCAGATGTATTCAAAAGATCCCCCCCGCTAAAACTCCATTGCGCGCCAAATTGAACGACTTTCGAGAGCGTTAAGGTCGCACCGTACTTGCAGTATAGTATTCAGACGACTCGTAAATTTCATGTACATATCTCAAGGTCATTTCGTGTATCAAAGTCAATGTCAGGTGAAAAGCCCAGAAGAGTCGTCGTCTCATCTTTGCAAACCAAACCTGATTATTTCCTTGCAGGCAATTTTTGTGATCATGTCGCTACTTTTCTCGGCGACCTAAAAGCGATCCCTGGCACTTTGAGAATATGTTTGTATTTGAATTCATGAATCGAGTACATCCAAAAGGGGATTTTCAAATCTATTTGGAAGTGGCTGTGAACATGCTTTATCCAAATCTGATGCACGACATCTGAAGGGCCCCACAGCTACCAGCCGGCCGCCACTTCCTCCAAACAACTCGTTATTGTCTTGATCTTTCCAGATAGCTGCCTCTGCCTCAGCGACATGACATGAACAAGAGTGAGTTTGCAGCTTGCAATGGAACAAGCTGTCTTACAATGTCACTAGATGGCAGTATTGAGCAGCACAAGTCAGATATGCGGGGTCGGGTCTTGATCATGAATGGTATGGGATGGGAATAGTGAGGAAGACATCTGAGCTACTCTTGTGCTCGGCTGTTTATTTTAATAAGATAATGTCCTCATGTGACTCTTACCTTTGACCTTGACCGGGGTGAGCTGGGCTTTCGTGAGGATGTCCGCAAATGATGGGGCGTGGTGGCTCGACCACTGCGGAACACTCAGGAAATGAATGTTTTATCAGTCTGTGTAAAAAAAAAAAAAATGTAAACAAGAGATGAGGGGGCGGGTGTTTAGCGTTAACTCAGTAAGTTGCCTGCATAACAAGCAGAACAGTGATGTAGTGGTTAGCATGCATGCCAAACAGTTGAGGGGTTCTGGGTTCGAGTCTCACAAAAAAATTAAATACATGGACGGGTCAGTGAAGGCTAGTCAAATTGAGGAAAACAAACCAGTCGAGCCAGACGCACTGCCGATTAGCGTGAAGAAGAATCATTTGCCTGTATTTATCGTCACGGCAACGGCGTGCATTGTGCAAACGCTTCAAGTGTTCAGGTGGTGGAGAGAAAAGGCAGAACAGCCTGTTCTGCTCACAGGAGAGTGTGTGGGAGGGAGGCGATAGCAAGCAGGCTGTACCTCTCTTTCCGCCGCAAAATGGAGGGGGAGAAACATTCTGCTCTTTTTTTTTTTTTTGCCGCTCAAAATAAACACAGAAAAGTCATCTCCACAACTGCTTTCAATCACAAACCATTCGGGGGGATACGTCAGGAGAAGTGCATCCATCCAATCTGGAGGCCTCCAATCTGCTCAACCTCTCCTGACACGTTTACTTGGCTCAGCGTGAGAAAAGGCAGCCGCCGTTGCAGAAGAGCTGAGGGAGTGCGGGAACATGACAGGCGCCGGCGCAATTGGCGCTCATCAGGGGGGGCCCCGTGACCCTCATCAAAGTCATCGTGTAAACACAATCGTGGGGAGTCTTGACGTGAAGGCTTGTCCTTCAGTAGATGAGGAGGAACCGCCAAATTGTTTCCTGGCTTTATTGAAGTGATAAAAAAATATTTTGGAAAAGAAAATCTGCGTTTTTTTTATTTTTTTAGCATAAGTCAACTTACAAATTGTGTTCTTCAAATGCCACCCCGTAAGGCACATGATAAAAAGTAATGCGGTTTGTAGATTGGATCCGCATTAAAATTTGATATTTTCTTCCTGGGCTCAAGCATAGTAATAATAATAATCGACCTGATATTTATGCGGTGGAAGCACAACAGGAAGGAAACGCTTGTTAACTTTCTTATTGGGACCGAGTTGCTCTGCTCAACTTATTTTTTACGATTATATATATAATAAATCCTTTGACAGCGTCCGGTGGGATACATTCCACTAATGTACCTTGTTTGGCTTCCTTCAAAGTTCTTTTTTTCTTGACAATTGACTACATATCCCGCTGTGTGTTTTGGTTTCAAAGCATTGATGTAATTTACAGTATGAGCAAGTTAACAGCCAACTTTATAGCACCTAACCGCCATTTTCGCAGCTGCTGAGGCCTCCAACATCTGCTTTCTATTAATGTCACCCTCGAAGAAACATTAGCCCAAACACGCATTTGTTGACTTAAGACGTGGGACCGGGGCCGAGCGGGATTTCATAATGCGCCTGCCTGCCTGGCGATGTGAGCTATCGCACTCGGAATCACTGGCCATGACCCCAACCGTTGCGAAAGACTCTTCCCGGTGCGCTCCGACTCCAAACGCTTACTTTTCAAATGACTCATTTTATGTTCGATGAAATTTTATCACTGGCCAATCATCACGTCCTAGCCTCCCCCCCCCCCCCGCTTAATGAATTTGATGATGAATGGCTTCTTTTATCGCAGGCAAATTAAACCTCCATTGCTAATGTCAGCTTTTAGCATAAGTGCTTACACCGTCGCAAAATTCAACGTTAGAATAACACGGAAGCGCGGACGCGAATACCAGGGCGGGCTTCGGTTAACCGGACATGTATGACATAATTACAGTGACACACACACACAGCTGGATCTTCACATTATGGAAACAATCCAAACACAACCGCAGCTGAGACTTTGCGGCCAACTCCCTTTCTTAAATAAACAAAGCCTGTCTCTTTTGCACGCTGCAGCAAAGTGTGTGTGTCTGATGAGGTGTGCGTGTGGTTCGACGCCCCAAAACGGCACGGATCCAACTGCAACAATGTAAATCGTTTCAGGTTCAAAGCGGCCTCTGTAGCTGGCGTACACCCCCGCAGCGCCGGTGCGCATTTATAGAATGCCGCGCACGTACATTTCGTCAGCGGGAACTTGTCAAAACAGTCGCATTGTTTTGTACCTGCAAAAAAACTTTTGCTGCTTCATCCAACTTTCCCGGCAAGGTCGCTCGCACGGGTTTTAAGGTTTGGCAACACGCTGACGTGCCGTTTGCAATTAGAATACTCCTTGAAAGCGTCAAGGGGGAGGGGGCAACATGGCGACGACATCCCGCCTACATGCTGTGGCTTTTACTTGTGTTTTTCAAGATGTTTGCAACCAGCTGGGTGTGTTTACAACACTTTCATCCTCCCAAGAGCAAAACACCCAGCGAGTCATATTCAAAGGTGAAATGAGCTCTGCGTGATCTTGTCCAGATGTTACGACGCGGGGAATAAGAACTGCGGAGAATTGCTCAAAATGATGACTAAATTTGACGTTTATCATGCGTGAGCTGGAAGGCGAACTTGATCGCACGCGGTGTTGATGCTTCATGATCCTTTCGTTTTAAGTGCATTTGCACCATCTTGTGGCATTTTTATGCAATTACAACTACTTTTCGCGTTTTTTGTTTTTTTTACTATTTCAGGGCTCGAAACTAACGATTGCCCGATTGCCCGGGGCAAGTAGCGATGGCAGAGGGGCAAGTAGAAATTTTTCCTCACTTGCCCGAACTTGCCCTGCCATAATACCATGTTTTCAAGCTGTAAAAACACGATTTTGTGCATAATTTCTCGCAACTTCTGCCGCTTCTGGTCCGACATTTTGTTTTCTAGGGAGCGGTTAGTTTCTCGTGTAAGTCTGCAATACATTGATAACGGCAAAGCGCTTCGTAATTAAATGCATGCTCCCTCACTCGTCCCTGGCTCTTCTGCGCCTGCGCACCAGCAGAGCTTGTTTCCGGTTGGCGGATACGAAGGCATATGAAGGCAAAACTTATAGTGTTGTCTTTTTTATTGCAAAAATGTGTCGGGCAAGTAAAAATCCACTCCAAAAAAATTCGGGCAAGTAAAATTTTGTTTCGGGCAAGTAAAATTTTCTCCAACTTGCCCGAGGGCAACTTGGGCAAAAAATAAGCTTCGAGCCCTGTATTTGTATGCCATCTTGTGGCATCTTTAAGCAATTACAACTCCTTTTCGCAAAATTCTTTTTTACTATTTGCATTGGCACTATCTTGTGGCATCTTTATGCAAGTACAACTGCTTTTCGCAGGGGGTTTTATTTTTACTCTCTGTGGCCTATGCACCACAAAAAGTTGAGGTCGACCATACGTCAACGTCGTTAAGTCATGTGAAACGACATCGCCAAAGCTGTAAAACCAAGAAATACACCAAACCGTGATTTCTGGCGCCTCTGGCACCGAGGGGGCGCTGAACTGAAGTTGCGTGTAAAGTCATCCGAGGTAACCGATGATTATCACTGTTGGCAAGATGCGATCTTATCTTTCCACATATGCACTGATAGCAAAACGCTTGTCTTCAAATGAGAGAGTGTAAAGTTTGGTTGCCATGACGACACTGCCGATGGAGATCTTAGACAAAGCTTCCCTGTTTTGCGGGAAAATGAATCATGGCAAGGATGAAGCCTTTTTGGCTCCGTTTACGCCGACTTGCCCTCGAGACGTACAATGGTTATTTTGTGGCCATTACAAAGCATGAACTGGAATGTTCCTGATTTTTGACGTCTTCCTTAAGCACAGACTGCGAGCGGGCGTGTTACGATACTACTTGGTGCTTTTTTTATGGATGGATTCATGAATACCCCCGTGTGTGTAGGCTTGGGGGGGGGGGTGCGTCTAAACCCTTCGAGCTCGTTACCTTGACACTCTAGCAGCTATTAAATATATTGTTGGGGGCCTGCCAACTCAAGCCAGTTTTGTTATTTCTACTTGATCGCACATACTGTAACATCTAGTTTGAATTGTTTAGAATGTTCAAATCAGATCTGAGCCTCCTAGGGGGAATGAAAATGATCCTGAACCTAACAAAAGGCTTTCAGAAGCTTCGTCGCACAGGTTTTTATGAAGGTAAATGAAAACCTGATTAAATCAGCCGCTATTGAAAAGAAAAAAGAAAAAGTTTAGTCCAAGAACATGGGTGCAAACATTCTTCAGCCAAGACTGCAAAATCTCATTTACCACACAAATAGATCTCAATTGTCCGGGGAGCAACCTGGGTGGACTGACCCTGCCCTAGATCAACAGCATAGATAATGGACAGATGATTGAATAGGCCCTCTTGCGTTTGCTTGTCTTTATTCGGAGGTTATTTCCAGCGGTAGCGTTGTGACAAGGCAAAAGGGCGGGCTCGGACATCGATATCTGATTTCTGTGCTAATCTGTACGAAAGAGCCATCCGCTAATATGGCTTGACGTCTGGGTCGATGCCTCCTGGACGAAACAAGCTGGCTGAAAACTTCAAACAGTCAGCAAGAATACGCAGGCGTCTGGGTGGGAGGATTTTCGACATGGCTGCGTGAGCTTGCGCGGCAAAGCTCATATAAGCTTTCGGCGGGAACTCGGCCAGATGGAGGGAGTTGAGCTATCTGGAGGTTTGAGGGGTCACGTCACTCCGGAGGCCAGCCAGTTCTGCTATTCATTACATCAAGCCATATGTCATTGTATCTGCTCCACCCAGCCAGCCAGCAGACTACGTTCTGTTCCCCGGAATTGTCAGGCAGTGACACAATCCTTCCATCTCTCACTCGCGCCAAAGTGTGATTGTGTACGAGTGTGTGATTAATTCGGAGCTGGCGGGGATAATGGTGCTGAGAAAGTTCTCAAAGTTGCATTCATCTGCACCGCTTTTTAATTAATTTATTTTTTTAAAAGAAGGAAAATCTTCGCAGAGGTTGACCAGCAAAGCGGAAAATAGTGTCCGTAAGGACGTGAACGAGAGCCCATTTACACGCAGGGGGAGACAAGTTCATTCAAGTGTTTTGGGTTTTAATTTGCTGTATCAGCGTCAACCGAACAAGCGTTCCAAGAAAACACATTTGATTAAATAGCAAACTCCTAGTGAATGATGCTTGCTCGTTAGCTTGTCTGATTACACCCCAACAATATGAATTATTCATGCCTCTTTGAGAGACATGATCCGTTTCAATCGTGTCATATTGAAGGTTGCTTTAAACATCATAACAGTCAAGTGAGTGCACGCCGTGGTTCCTAACAAGGACGCCATGTAGTTAACCGTGACTTTCATTCTGATGAACCATTATTTTCTCCGGTGACTTGTTTTTGTTTGTCAAACAAACAATGTGAGCAATGTGTCAGGTAATCTGTGCAGGCAGTCATCTGGTAAATAAATAGGCCAGAGATAGAAATAAGATAACCGTGGCAACACTGCTCTTGAAATTAATAGACACCCAATTAATAAATTGCATTGCAATTATTCCAAACCCATGTTACATAGATGAAGTCAAAGAATAATTAATGGAACATACCAGGCCGCTGCATTATGTAGACGTGTTTCTCACACTGGCATCAAGAGCTTCAGTGGGACCACCACCAGATCCAAAATGGTGCTGTGGTGAAATAAATACATATATTATTACATGCGAACTAGCATCATTTGAAATATTAGCAACTACCTACTTTCCCTGTCCCCTTTCTGCTGTTTCGGTACAAGTTACCAAGGAAACTGCATTGTAAACAATGAACATTATTAAAGTGTTTTTCACTGGACTAACATAAATTCAAAATCAGTCTGTACTTGAGGAAAGAAAGTGCGTACTTTTCCCCTGCTTGCGAGTCAGTGATAACATTAGCTCTGCTTATTTGTGTGATGAGGAGGCGGGGAGTCAATGAATCACACGAACAGATGGAGGGAAGAACTTATTCTTCGTGAAAAGGGCTTAAAAACAGCAAGAACTGGGAGCTAGTACGACTTTGTATACCTCGTTTGTGGACGGGGAAGTGGCGTGTCCGCCATGTTTGTGCGGGTTCCGAGGAGGCCTCGTGGGTGGATGAAGTCAAGTCACGTGGTCACTTTTTCTTTTCTTTTTTTTCCCCAATCCACAACCACCCACCCACAACCTCAAGCACCGACCTCCCCTCCGCTCCTCCCCTCCTCTCGGTCTCTCCGTTACGCGCGGCCGCCGCTCGCTTCCTTCTGGATCAAGTAGTGCGCGCAATGTATCCACAACAGGACTAAAATCCACTCGGCTTACTTTTATACATATTTTTGGAGCGTCTTCTTTTTTTGGGGGGGTAGGGGAAGAATTTGACTCCGCGCCGTCCGGAGAACTCGAGGTAACTTTTTGGGAAAGTGGCGGTGGGTTAGTTTTTTTCTTTTTTTTTTTTAACGATGACTTCACAGTGATTCTACTCATAAACATTAACGAGTTGAGTTTTATTCGGACACAAAACGTCGCTAAAGGTACACAGATTTTGATTTGGCTTGAGGAACTACTTCATGCGTCGTGGTTGTGATGTGTGTATTAATGTGTCCCTCCACCCCCACGTCCAGGTAGCCCTAAAGGTGCTAACTGCTATTCAAACTAACTCCTTTAAAAAAAAAAAAAAAAAAGACCCCCTTTTGTTTACTGTTAACGACCCTTGGCTTAAGAATGCAGAGAGCTTCTTCCCCCACTCTATTTGTGTAGAGGGGGGAAAAAAGTGATGGAGTGTTGAGAAATCCATGGGAAAGTATCATCACTTCCATTTGGTGCTGCTCTAACTTTTAGCAAGCAAAACATGTTTTGAATGAGAATGAAAATATGCATAAATTAATCCATACTTTTTGCTATCTAGCGGAACATCATCCACTTTTTCTGCCTGTCACTATATGTCGCCGGCATAGATAGTTCCACAAAAATAGAAAGTGAGGGAGTGGTTAGCACATCCATCTCAGTTCTAAGGTCGAGGGTTTGAATCCAGGCTTCCTCTGTGAAATTTGCATGCGACCCATATCTAGATTGGTTAGTCATAGATACGTAATTAATCATTTTCTAACAAATTATGCGAAAGCGGATGATTTCCTGCAGCACACCCGATGATCTCTCACTGCACACTAATGTGGTTGCGAAATATTGGTTTAAATCCCAGTCATTACATGAGTCACCATTGTGCCTGTTGCCTTGACAGCCTGAATGTAAAAAAAGTGCTGTGGGGTTTTTTGTGTACCATTGTCAGATTCAAGAGGAAGCGTAGGCGGCAGGCGCTGCTGGAGGATGAGCCTGGTGGAGGTGAGGCAGTTAGCGGGCTCGCTGACCCTGTCCCTGTCCAGCAATGACTCCAAGGAACGCTGCTGCGAGAGCGACCCGGACAGCCTCCGCGGCCGGGCCATGTCTCCGGACTTGAGGCAGGACTTCAACATGATGGAGCAAAGGAAGAGGGTCACCCACATCCTGCAGAGTCCAGTATGTAGAAAAAGTCAGGAAAAGCCTGCTAGACCATCTGTATTTTATTTGAGGTTTATCAGATAGTCGCAGCTGCGTGTTTGAATCTGAATGGTTCATTTTGAACACGCACACACACTTCTACTATAATATGCAACTACATTTTTATTGTAATTTGGAGAGTGCCACCATATTATACTAACGAGAGTGTCTATGAGTTTCATCTTAAAGTCATCAAAATATTACTCACTCCTTCAGTATGTTGCAGTGCACGAGTCATTCAAAACTAAGTATTGATATCCGTGTATTAACATAATTTTAGATTTGGCTCTATTAGATTAGGCGTGTTACCCAAAAGTCGATTGGTCATATTTGGCCTGCAAGACTATTTCATCCAGCCTGCTGTTCAATTTTAAAAAATTGAGCAGGTTTTTTATTTTTTCCCCAGAGTGCCCAAGTGATAAATCAATGTACAATAAAAAGCTAAAATGCATCATAAGAATCAATTCTTAAATGTCCTATTGGGTTCTGTGATAGAAAAAGAAGCCAAGCAGCTCAGTTCAAGGAGGCACAATGAGCACATGCCAGCCGAGTGCACAGAAATAAGTCCAGCCCACACTCCTCTGCAATTGCATAACGGCCCCCAACAAGTGGAACTTATCACATCGCCATGGTTACGGGGCTCGGATGAAACAGAATGCTGGCACTGGGCTGACTAACATAGCGCGGCTCGGAAGGTCGCGGCACCCCTGGGAAGCGAGAAAGTCCAAGTCGAGCTTAAATAACAGCACCGTCGCCCCCGAGGCGCTCGCACAAAAAGGTTTTCTAGATTTGTGGCTTGGAATAAGAAGGGCGTAGAAATGAGCCGCGGGGATTAAAGAGTTCCATCACGGTGTAATAACTCCTATTTGGTTTGCAGGTGTTCAAAGATGAGTTGGAAGGCCTGATTCAGGACCAGATGACCAAAGGCAACAACCCCACAGGTCTCCTGGCCCTGAGGCAGATAGCTGACCTGCTCATGGCCGGCACGGTGGGAGGGGCCGGGCCTTTGACGTCACCCATCAGTGAGTGTTCTTGTACGAGCCGGATGAATCTTCTTGTCGGCCTGAAACAGCAGAAAAGTTGTGGAGGGCATTGTCAACGCTTCCCGTTAAGCAACCCGCATGACCGCTCGAGCGAGTGAATCGCAGCCGATTGGAATGCTAATTATATTAGCTTAACTTCTGGACCTGGCAATTGCAGGCCGCTTTTTATTGACTTATTCTGGAAGAAGTTCGAATGTCAGCATCTTTACAAACTAGTCATGGTGTCAATAATGCATCCAGTTCTTGGACTTGATTTTGTCTTAAAGCAGTGGTCCCTAAACTTGGTATTGGGTCACACAGATATATATTTGAATTTTCTTTTTTTTTTTTTTTTTTACAGTAAAACAATTACACACATTGAATATTCAAATACAATAAATAATTCATTTTCATTACAAATTGCATTAGTAACATTTGCCACTTCTACTTTTCACATCCTCGTATGCACATGTGTGCACCACACTGCCCCTAGAGGCCAAATACTACATTGACGCCATTAATCCGAGCAAAAGAAATATCAAGGCCCGGCAAGCTTCCCCTTCTTAACTGTCTCCTGAAGCCTAACTGATTGCAAGAAAATCACTCGCAGAAATAACCACTACTAGTCTACCCGCGTTTCATTTTCCGCTCAATTCATTAGCCAAGTCCCTCAATAATCATGACGAACACAGACGGTTATCGTGATTGAATTTCCAAGTATATAGTTTTCTTTTAAATTCATTAACATGATCCCAAGAGCGGCTAACATCCATCTGCTGCTCTCGCTACAGCACAAGCAGTTGAGATGTGTTTTACTTGACTTGCACTCAAAGGCCCTGAAGACGACTCATCCTTTTAATGTTCCTCAAGAGAGCAGCTCCATTTGACGTTGTTTTTAATACACACACGTAGCCAGCACTCCATACAAAAACACACACATGCACCGTTCAAATCCAAAGGCAGGAACTCTGAGATGGGGTTGGAGCAACAATTTGAAGTTCAAATGCATTTCAGTCAAACTGCCATCCATATTGTTTTCTGGATTTTTTTCTTTTTAAATGGATATATCTTTGTTTTCCTAGTGAGTGACTCCCTCAACTCTGCCCCCTCCCCCCCCCTTTTTTTTTCTTGCCTGCAGGCCTCCTGTCTTAGGTTCCAGCTGGGATCACCTTGTTTATCTTCAAATTAAACGCCTTAATGTTCGCAAAATGGCTGTGAAGTCAAACCGAGCTTTGCCCTTTTTAAAAAGCTTAAGCGGCTGTAAGAGATGCCATCGTTAAATGTCCTTATACGGCCGCGCCGTCCCAAATATCCTCGCCGGGAATTTTCAGAAAGTCTTTTTTAAGGTTCAGATGCTCCCCGAGGGAGGCTTTAACTTTATCAGCGGTGAAGGCAAAGCCTGTAAACATCCTTGTTATGTCTGAAAGTGTAGTTAAATGCAAACTCCTTACAGGATGATGTGTTGTCCCGTCGCAGGCTTGGGAACGGTGTCCCCCATCAACGACTTGTACGCCGCCGAGACGCCATCCTTCGCCAAAGGCGAGAAGCCGAGCCGCTGCAAGCTTGCCGGCCTCTACAGGCTGGTTGACCTTTTTAGCTGGGCTCGTTGCACCGGCGCCTACATCACCGTGAGTGTTGACAACCCGTGCACGTCTTTCCGTCTTCATGAGCTCCGCCCCGGAGGCTCAAAGGGAGATGCGGCATTCTTTTGTGTGTGAGCTTCCCTAAAGAAAACTCCCGGGGACACAGTAACACACAAGATGATGTGTGGCCATCGATGACAATACATTACATGACTAATACGCTTTTTTTTTTTTTTATCATATTCATCATTCACAAAAGGTCCTGTCTCATGAGTATGCAAAGAAATATAGCAACATTACCCAAATAACATTTCTGAGCTCATACCCCCCCCCCCCCCCCCCCCCTAAGAAATAATGAACGCTTGCTGAATTTCAAACGCTTTGCCGCATAATCTTAACCCGAATAAGGTCAGTGGTTTTAATTGAAGCCGTGTTTCTTTTCATCGCAGGTGCGTGTCAACAAAGAGCAGGATCATGTTCTGATCAGTCCGAGAGGTCTGTCCTTTGCCGAGGTCACTGCAGCAACGTTGGTGAGTGAATCTCGTTTCTATTTAGGGCTTTGACTAAATCATTGAATATTTTATACTCGGTAAGCTATTGCCATACTGGTGAGCTCTCACCGGACATTTCATTAGTTACCTATGTGAAGTAACAGGAAATTTGGACTAGAGCTGCATTATAAATTCTGCCTTCATAATATTATTAAAGGGAAATTGTTTTGCTTCCTCCGGTGTTTTAATAATCTGTCATTTTGGTTTCAGGTGAAAGTGAACATGATCGGCGACGTAGTGGACCAGGGCTCGACCGACTTGGGCATCGACCACTTTGGATTCGCTCCTCACGCCGCCATCTACGCCATGCGCCCCGACTTGAAATGCATCATCCACATCCACACGCCCGCTACGGCCGCCGTGAGCTAAGCTGCCGTTTTAAAGGCTCGCCGCGATTCTCTTGAACGCAGTTTTTGCCGTAAACTTGAAAGCCAGGCTGTAAAAGTCACAGCGTGCGGCATTTTTATATGCGACGGCACAAACGTGTCTCTGTCTTTTATTTTTGTCAACAGGTGTCCTCCATGAAGTGTGGAATACTGCCCATTTCCCAGGAGGCCTTGCTCCTTGGAGACGTGAGCTGCTTCGGTTACCATGGCAGCCTGGCTAATAAAGAGGAGAAGGTGGAGTTTCAGAAAGCTCTGGGCCCGACTGCCAAGGTACTGTCAAGTTGAAAGAGTCCATTAGTGAAGGGGGCTTTTTCACAGCTTTCAACAGCTACCTTACCTTTCCAGTCCAGTCACACCAAGTACACCTGCACCAGTTAATGACATCTATTCCAAACAGCTCCAGCCACAATTCCACCTCTTGGCGCCATCATTTTTCATTCAGTCCTTACTAATGCAAAATGGAAATACTAAAGGTGTCATAGGAAGTGAAGAAAATGATTTCAGATATTTCTCATAATAGTACAAAAATTATACCAAAGTACCTAACACACCCTGATGTCTATTTTGAAGTACTGCATTTGTGTTGAACGAATTCTTCTTGTATTTTCCAGGTGATGATCCTAAGGAACCACGGGCTGCTTGCTTTGGGAGAAACCATAGAAGAAGCTTTCCACTACATGTACCACTCGCAGCAAGCGTGCGAAATCCAGGTACGTCCAGCGACATTGTCACGGTACAGTGAAGGACAGGAGTTGTCTTATGTATTCGTCGGGCTTGCATTTAGGTGCAGGCATTGGCTTGCTCGGGCGGCGCGGACAACCTGCTGCTCCTGGACAAGGAGAAGTTCAAACCTCTCACGCAGGGAGCGGCCGCCGCCGGGGTGCCCGTCAGCAACGACTTCAAGTGGAAAGTGGGAGAGGCCGAGTTCGAGTCTCTGATGAGGATGCTGGACAACCTTGTGAGTGACGCTTTCACCGGGCCGGCTATATTTAATCCCGTCTAATACTAGCTACCATCAGCACCGGCGTGCTGCTGATGGACAGCCGAGGCGGTTGAGCGGGTTGCAACCGAGCCAGACGTCCGCCCACCCTCGCGGATGACGAGCCTAACAGCGGGTGGAAGCAGCTGTGCTGTGTGACCTCACAGATTTAGCGAGGCCCGTTTCAGCAGGGCATGTAGTGACACTCTTGCGCCAAAAACGTAGATGTCCCCTGATCTCGTTCAAGCTACATATTTGGAATATTTTCACTCCCGCACGTTTACATTAGATTTGTCAGCAAAAGTACTTTTCTATGTTACTGTACATGCAGTGTTCAAATATTTAGACGTGACGGCAGTGTGACTTGGGTGGCCAAGCTATTTGCATTTGAGGGAAGGTTCAACTTCCTTTTCTCCACAGGGATATAGAACAGGCCACTCGTACCGAAACCCCATCGTCCGCGAAAAGCCCCGATCCAAGAACGACGTGGAAATCCCCGCCACGGTGTCGGCGATTATGTCGGACGAGGAGGGCGAAGCGGCGGGCCTGAGTAGCCCCTTTAAGTTCACGGCGCAGAAGCAGCAGCGGGAGCGGACGCGCTGGCTCACCTCGCCCAACAGTTACTTGAGGGTCAACGTGCCCGAACGCTCGCCCAGCGGAGACGTCAGCCCCAAAACCATGGTACGTTGACTTACTGACCTTTTCATGAGGAGCACAGTGAAGGAGTGGGTAGCACGTCTGCCTCACAGGCGAAGTGGTTCTGGGTTCAAGTCTTGGCTCAGAGCTCCCTGTGTGGAGATTGCATATTGAAGACAGATTACTCATAAATAATGGAAGTATATTTTATTTATTAATATACATGTACTTCACAGCGAGCAACTACAAAGTGCTTCACATATACTATCAGATACAAACATTTCACCTTTTTAATCTCATGTGCATTTGGGAGATTGAAGTAAAAAGCAAGTCAGCAGACTGCACTGACATAACAGGACAACGAAATGACTTCAACACGGAGGAGCTAGAGAATTGCAAATGTCAAGATGCGAGAGAAAACAAAGGCAGACAAAGGTGTGAATGTTGTGTAGAATTGGCTGCCAACCAGTACATTGTGTTTGCTCCCCCTCACCCTAAAGTCTGCAGAATAGATTCCAGCTCCCAGAAACTCTCAACATGGAAGGCTTGATAATAATCCAAAGGCTGAGGTCTTTTAGATTAGACTGACATCTTGTGGATAACTAGAAAATTGCTTCCTGTACACACTGAACAGCTTGACAGAAAACTTCAGATAAACAAGCTGTCAAAGCGACACACGTGTGAAATATTTCGAGTTTTCAATGAACCTAAACATGCGTGTTTTGGATGTGGCAGGAAACTGGAGAAGCTCTCAAGGCCACAGAAAGCCTTGAGCCAAGTTTCACTCCAGCTCTGAGCCAGACATGTAAACCACAACATATCTAAGTTACCAAAAAAAAAAAAAAACATTAAAATCATTTGCTTGTTTCTTAGTGGATGAAGTCATCAGAACCAGGCAAAAGCATGGGCACCCCGATTAAGATCGAAGACCCTAACCAGTTTGTGCCCCTCAACACTGACCCAACAGAAGTGTTGCACAAGAGGAACCGGGTCAGTCGCTGTTATTCTTTATTATCCTTTATTCCATTTATACTGTTCAAATTAACATTCCAATTCTTTTCAATTGGGAAATTTGATTTGACATACAATAAATCCTACTTTTAATTCAGATAAAAGAGCAGCACAGAGGCGACCTGATGACGTCAGGTCCCAAGTCCCATTTACTGGCGGGCATTGTTGTGGACACCATCCCGGGACCAGTGAGTGCACATTTCTTTTAATGTTGTCGCTTTGTGACGGATCAATCAATGACCAATCCTCGTGCAGGCTTTCATCATGGAGGACGAGGAGCACACTCGCTCCCTTCCACCTAACCCTTTCAACCATCTGACAGAGGAGGTACTGGAAGAGTACAAGACCCTGGTGCAGCGAAAGCAACTAGGCCAAGACGGTATTGAGAAAAGCCCACGTAAAAATGTCCTCCTGCTGTGTTTTTCCACTTCAAAGTCTGAGCGCACACAAGGAAGGCCTCGTTGCCGAGGTTTATATGCGCTTCAATCCATTTACAACAGAAGTGCCCAAACTTTCTTCTCAAGTTTCAAGAACATCATTTGTTAGAGGGGGGGAAAAAAGACCTTCACGACAGGTCATTTTTAATCTGGATTTAAAAGCATTTAAACTCGAGCTCTACTTCTGGTGTTCCATTTTTTGAGCAGCATAACAGCTAAATGCTGATGCACCGTGTTTGCTTTGAACTTTGGGCTCCAATAATTGACCTGAGTGTGACCCTTGACCCTTTGGGATTGTAATGATAAGCGATCTGAATGTAATTAATACGCAGTTAACGTGCTCTTTCCAGAAGACGAAGATGCAACGGATGCGGACGAGATGACCACGTTTGATGGCTCCACAATCTCACTCTCACTTTCTCCCATCATGACACCATCCAAGTTCGGTAGGCACTCAAAGGCGTTTTACGGTGTGTCTGAATGTATGAGAACTGAAGATTTAATTTTACCTTCTTTTTTTTCCTGACTGCGTTGCACCCCTCCAACAGACACGATACCCAACGGGAAGGACCATTTGTCCGATCCGGAAGAGGACCTGACCCTGGAGGTTTCCAAGCTGAGCGTGAGCGCTTCGGAATCTCTGGAAATCTCCATGAGCGCCAAAGACGAGACCCCGGAATGTCAGAGCAAGAAGAAGAAGAAGAACAAGTTCCGCACGCCTTCCTTCCTGAAGAAAAGCAAGAAGAAGGAGAAAGGTCAGGTGTCGGCACATTAATGACAAACAAAACTCGGTCGTGCGAATGAGGGATGGAAACCAGCCGAGATTTGAGTGCTTGTTTTTGTTTTGATGAATTGGCATTGGAGAGACAAACTTGCAAAGCTCTGAAGATGTTCCCTTTTGCACAAATCCCTCGTATGAATGTATGGAAACGAGCACAGCCGTCGTAATAGTGGCCGCTAATGCATCACAGTCAACGGACGAAAAAACAAGTACGATTTGTATCTTTAAGACCTTCTTGATTATAATCTCGTGTTGCTTTGCAGCGGGGGGGTGGGGAACCTTCAATCCAAAAAATATTGCCGGTTCATTCGTGTAAAACGAATCATTTCAAGTTCTAACATTGAACCCAGAAATACGGTTTCTAGGAAAAAGGTTCCCCAGCCCGCCACTTGCTGCTCTCGCCATTACATAATTGTGTACTTTTGTGAAATGAAGTTTGCCAACGTTTACCCACTAACACTTGTTCTTAAAAAAAACATGCTGTGAGAAATTTTATGGAAGTAATAATTGTCATATGCTGCTTATTTTTGTTCTGACGAAACTTAACAAAGCAATGAGGCTTTTCTTGTTGTTTGCAGTTTACAATGTGAATGTGCCGACCCAAAGGGAGCGAGGTGTTTTGTAAATACATTTTTGTTACACTAAAACTATGAAAAGGTTCCAAATGTGACAGTACAATCTTAATACAATATGTCGTTTTAACAATTTGTATTCTTTTTGTTTTTATATTCACATGTTCTGAGCAGGCACTGTTGTTTCTTTGTGTGCGTACATTTTGACAAGATCATACCACTTTTTGAAATGTATTTGTTGCCGGTAAAGATACAAACACATCCAGTATGAAATAAAGCTTTCTACTACTACTTTAAAGTTTATTTCAGTCATCTTAACCCCTCCCCGCCCCCCCCAAAGTATAAAGCCGCTCTGAAACTAGTGCCGAGTTATAACTGGCCGTGTGAACCCGCTGCCTTGATAGGAAAGCCTCGTTGTCATGGTAATTCAACTGAGAGGGGTCGGCAGAGACAAAGAAGGGATTTGGTGTCTCCAACAGGTGTTCCATTTGGGGGAGGCGAGGGTCTTCATACCCCCCACCCCTTCATGTCGATGCACAAAATGACATAAGAGAAGAGGCGACATGACGCAATTCAAAGGCAGAACGTCTGCTTTATGATCGCCAGTTTCTGAGATGCTTGATTTTGTGGTTAAAAAGAAAGTTGGGGGACACTTGGAGAAGACAAAAGCTGTGTGGGGAGCAGGTGACATGTCTGGACATTCGGGAGGGAAGGGGACGGACGGGGGAGGAGAGCAAACGCCGTCGTGACCTCGGGACAAAGTGCAGCCATTGTCTCCCGACGGCAAGATAACGTCTGGTGAGCAGCAGTAGATGCATCAAGGCTACTGTTTTATAGGGTGGATATAAAAAGTCTACACACCCCTGTCCCATAGCATGGTTTTGGTTCTATTAAAAGAGAGACCAATTACCTATACAATTCAATAGAAAAAAAAAATCAAGAGTGGAATAAATATATAAAAGATAGAAGATATAAAATAGAGATAAGGTGGTAGCATAAGTGTGCACACCCTCTGTTCATACCTGTTAACTCATGTTAGATAAAAAATGAAATTCAAAACTCGTACAGCAGAGCGCAAATTTGATTTTCCCTTGACGGATTCTAATCAGTATAATAAATAAATGAGATGACCTGGCTCGTCGGCCCAATTTAAAAAACAAATGTGGTCTTGGAGCACAAATATCCGCCTAACCCTATCACTGACATAATGGAGGTTAACTGCAGGTGTAATCTGCAGACTTGCACTTGCTGCCCGGCTGTAAGATTACGCTGATGCGGAAAACGAGCACTAGCATCGATAAACATTCATCAGGGATAGGCATAAATTTGAGTCACATGTGAGTTATACCGTGACACGTCTCCATGTTTGCATTTGTTTCACAGCTGTCCAAGACAGGAGACTGAAACGGATTAATGGGTCTCCATTCATTTCAATGAGGCGAGTTTTCAGAAGTCTGACAAGCAACCAAAGTCAACCCCCCCCCCCCCCCACACACACACACACAGTCTTTGACTTTGCCTCGTGTGTGACAGTCAAGCCACTGTTGTAATCCTCCACTATTTCAGATTACTCCACTTGGGGTCACATTCTACACCCATGCTGCGACAGGCAGCACACAGACCCAACCAGCCGCCTAGTACAAGACCCACCCCCTTTGCTACCCACAACTGCCCAGCACCCCCACCCTTCAGGGAGGGTGTCACTCTCTCACAGGCGTCCGTTACAGGGCGGGCCACATCTGCAGCAGGCCGGCCATCTGCACCTATTGTCTGGCCGGGACCACCACGCATGGCTGGCCTTGTAAAGACTCCCAGAGACAGGACCCCCCCCCCGCACGCAGTCTCCTGTCTCCTGTCCTCCCTCAGCTTCACGGCCAGCAAAAAGATGACTTCTTAATCACCACCCGAGTGTTTAGCAAAGACACAAGGAAGGCCTGTTCAAAGTTAGTTGCTTTGCAATTAAAGGCAAAGGTGACGGGTTCGACGTAGACGCTGCATGGTGTTTAAGTGCTTTTTGATTAGCATGAGAATGGGGGGGGGGGTCACCCATGACAGCTTGTGAAATGAACCAAAAGTGAAGAATGCTGTCAGTGAGTCAGCATGAAAATGAATTTCTGATGTTCTAGTAGGGTTCTCCTGAAATATTGTTTTTGCAGTTTTGTGCTGACACTGATAATTGTTATTTGGAAATGTTTTATGTTACATTCAACTGGATAATCTATTTTTATTTTTTCAATAGAAAAGATGCCCATTCCCAATTGACATGCAGAGCTTACAGGTTACATAATTTATTTATTTTTAACTAGTCAATACACGAGTGTCTAACAAAGGCAAGTGTACGAGCGCTTAGCCAGGATATCAAAGGTAATAGAATAAAAGCTTCAACCACTTCCGGCCAACACTATGTTTGGGGATAAATAAAATAAAAATGATACTAATTAATAAATTAATCCGTCAGCTCGCCTCGCTTTCTGCAGCATTGATCATGAGATGTGTTCTGTGGCCCAGTTGACAATGGATGCGGCGTGCACGCGTTTAGTGGGAGGGATTATCCACCAAGTAGGGCAAGTGGCTGAGGCTAAGGACTGCAATTCCATCCAGCCTCAGTCATCCGCTCAGTGCACACACGAACGACGAGCCAGGGGCCGACTCTTCGTCCCCGTCCATACAAAGAAGACCTCATCCGAAATGGTGAAGTACGTGGGACAACAACCCCAGGACAACGAGCGGAAAAAGCAGGAGCTAGTGTCGGAGCGCGGTGCGTTCACGGACCCGCGGGATTCGGGAGACGTGTCCGACTGCTCGCTGGGCGACGCGTCGGACGCCAAGTGTTCCGCCATGGACACGTTCATGAAGAACGTACAAGTGTTGCTCGACGCCGCGCACTACATCGAGAGCGTGGATAAGAACAGCGGAAGTAAGTGGAATATACGGGAGACACGACTGTGTGCGTGCCCTAAACGCGTCTCGGTCGGATCCGAGGGCAGACAACAAAAGACGCGACGCGCACGACAACACAACATAACCTTTTCTTTTTCCACGGTGCCTTCTTCTTGTGGGAGTAATAGCACACGTCATAAATAAATCACACTGGAAATGGTGCTAATTTCAGAGATAATGCGTCGCTCATGATCCAATTTGGTGCGTCTTTATTTGCAATCTGCCCCCATTTTAAACCGCAGGACACGAGCAAAAACGCACGAAGCGCACGTTTTAATATTCATGCATACACGCATGTTAAAAATATCCTTTTATATCTTTTTTTTATTTACATGCATGTGAAATACGACACCAAATGCCCCTTTTTATTAATTAACTATGTCGGTTCATCTGCTCCACCTATGTGTGGAGGTGTAAAAACACGAGACAAAACCCAATAATTTCCCAATGCTAAAATAACGTATTGTTACGTGCTTATTATCAATTATAAATGCCGGTTATTACTTTCAGGGC
Source organism: Syngnathus typhle (assembly GCF_033458585.1). NCBI lineage: Eukaryota > Metazoa > Chordata > Actinopteri > Syngnathiformes > Syngnathidae > Syngnathus > Syngnathus typhle. The sequence continues at coordinate 4,191,285 of NC_083745.1, forward strand.
CGAGCTACCTTCTATGTATGTGTTATTCACATGGTTTCCACATGGAACATATTGCAGCCTTCTGATTGGCCTCGCACTCTTGTTCTCCACAGCCTCTTGGCCAATCAGATGTGAGTTCAACCGTGACGTTGACAGGCTACCGGAAAAAAGCATTATGGGATTTGTATGATTTCCCGCAGCGGCACAGAAAAGAATATAATATAAATACATGTATATTTTTGCATTTCTATTGACCAGTACATTTCAAATTAATGTCAATATAAAACATTTACTAACCTGTTAGAATTTAAACTTGCTGAGAATTTAGGTCAGGACACACATGCTAATGCCATTAGATAACTATGAAGGTGGTGGATATGTGCCAGACTGAGTTATATGAACTTGTAAACTAAAGTCTCATCATACGTTCTATTTTTTTTTTTTTTTTTTGTCCTCTACACAGAATGCGAGCATGGTTATGCTTCGACGTATCCTGCCAATGATCTGGCACTCCCACAGAAACATCGTAAATTCAACAAGAACAGGAAATTGGACAATATTCACAATAGGTGGGGGGTCAATAAACAGTGTACTGTTTTATAGTTTTTCATCAGCCAATTTTAAAAACAGTAATGTTATGTATTAAGTCATACATTATGCTGTATTATTTTCTACATTCTATTTAACATAAAAGTGCTTTCATTTCAGATAGCTATATTTCAGTTTTCTCTATCTTTGCCCATCATGGTTTACATATTTGTAATTTGTAATCATTGCAGGTCAGCCCACAATGAACTGGAAAAGAATAGGTGAGCATTGCAAGATTAAAGAGATTTTTATCTATGAATTTAGTTATTTTTTTCCATTGAGGTGCAATCAAAACATGTTTCTGCATACTTTTCATGCCAAATGATCACTGCAATGATTACATCCTTAACAAGGAGATTGCAGCACATAGCTTTTCAATTCACCTTTAATGAGGCGTAGCCTTTAGCGACGTGTTCACGCTGCCTTGCTTAGCAAGTGACACAGTTCCTGGAGGACTTGCAGACATTTCCCCAGTCAGCAAATGTGAAGCATCTGTTTCCAGACAACAAGACTCCTTCCTGAATCAGAGCCTCCTCCCTCTGCTGTGGGATGAGGCCACCGTAGCTGGGAGCGGACGACAAATGTCAGGATGCGTTTGTATCCAAAATTAAATGGCCTGTTAATGTTTGCTAAACAAATTAAGCATGGAGGGGGGGGGGGGGGTTGCTTTGAGAAAGATGACATAACAGTTTGACCTATATATATACAATACTACAATTATTCTTTAGGCAGTATGCGTTTTGGGTACCAGATTTTTACCTCATTTTGGCAACACAAGGCGGAAATCTGATTGGACAAAATTGTATATATTAATGGTATATTTTTAAACACTGCTGTGTCTAATATTTTGGTTACCTTATTTAGCTGCATCCGTGAAGGAGAAATTAACTTCCCGCTTGTGCGTTTCCTCCCGCCGCAGACGAGCGCATCTCCGTCTGTGCTTGGAAAGGTTGAAGTCGCTCATCCCTCTGGGACCAGACTGCAGTCGGCACACCACGCTGGGACTCCTCAACAAGGCCAAAGTGCACATCAAGGTGTGGTGGTGGTCTAGTAGTGGTGCAGTTGAATTGTGTTGAACACAAATGTTCAATTGGTGCAAATTGTTTCCGGGCTGATTAACTTCTCCATCCTTTGTATTCCAAAGTCATGAATGAGTGAACTTGAAGCACTTAAATCGCTACATAGTTGCCATTCATTCATTTATCTATGGCATTGTTATGTGTTAGGATTAAGCTAACGGGGCCTGCGTATTGTTGTATTAAGACCAAAGGCACGGCCAACCACCAATGTCGCGATGACACGATGATAAAAGACACGCATATACAATGTCCAACTGCAAGGAACATTCCATTTTTCCTCATTTGAGAAATGTGTGGCTTGCTTAGACAAGTTTATCCTAGCTGCTCACTGAAGAATTTCCCATGACCTTCCTGTTGTACACTCTTGCGTTCATGGCAAGTAAGTGCATCATCAGCGGGTACTTGGGGATGTTTAATATCTGATTTCCTGTTTTTATTTTTGCATTGTGGGGGGTTGAAACTTTTGTTTGCACAACAATGAGGGCACAAAAGGTTGCGTAAGACGCCATTCATTGTGTGGCGTGTCTACTTTTCTGGGGATGACATTGGGGGGGGCAGGGTTTGTGGTTAGTGTGGGTATTGCGTGTACATTATGAACTACCTCCGGAGGTCAACAGATGACTGCAGTCCGGGAAATGCGGTTCTGATGTGGTTTTAGGTGGAAACTGGAGCAGGTACAAACAGAAGAGAACAAAACAAACACACGGTGTTATTTCAGATTCAGGAAACGGCTCGGAAAGTTCTATAGTACGCATTGACAACAAATCCCAATCTGAAAATGCAATTGTAGCATATTTTAATATACCACTAAATGCACATGAGCACCCTCTAGTGATAAAACAAAGAATCACTGGATTACATTATATTGACTCCAACACATTTGTTGTATTTAACTTTTGAGTGTGGTACAATAGATGGGTAGAGATGATCTCATTCTCACACATTCCTTCCGCTCACCTCACACCTTCTCCTGATTTTCCCCTTGTAGAAACTAGAGGAGGCGGACCGGAGGAGTCAGCACCAGCTGGACACCCTGGAGCGGGAGCAGAGATACTTGCAGAGGCAGCTGGCCCAGCTCCAGACGCTCGGCGAAAGAGACCGCGTCCGCACGGACAGCCTAGGCTCCCCCACCGACTCGGACCGCTACGAATCGGACAGAGGTTGGGCTGCGGTTGTTGCCGACGGCAAAGGCGGCCTCCTTCGACATGTGTGGGTCACGGTGGTTTTGTGTGCGTTTGCAGAGGAGATCGAAGTGGACGTGGAGTGCACCGACTTCTCCCTAGTAGAAATGGACAGCGTCAGTAGCGGCGGGGCCAGCGACCTGGACGACCAGAGCAGCCGGCAGAGCTCGGCCAGCGACGAGGGCTACTCTACCTGCAGCCTCAAAGTGGCCTTCTCTGCTTGAGGTCCGCTGCACTGTGCTCCCCCCTAACCCCAAACACTACTCTCTTATGGCTTTAACCAGGGGTGGGGAACCTACGGCACACGCGGGACAGAATCGAATTCAGTACAATTCCCTCTAACACGGTTCACTTTTTGCAGCTTCACAGACAAAAATATTGCTTTCCACGTAAAAGCAGAGATTTTAAATGTCTTATTTAGATGAAAAGCAAACGAGTCCGAGGATTTTAATAATTTTATGTTAAACAATGGCTCAAAATTGTTACCGCAATCAAAAAATCAATGATCACATTCATCGACATTGATTCATTTCAACCACTAAAGAACATGTAGAAATTGTTAAATAATTGAGGGGATTGCTTAAGTGCTTTCGCAATCAAGTTTGCTGCTATTTTTGCTGGCACCAAGCTTTCGTAAATCGGGCCCAAGGACTCAAAATGGTCCCCAACACAAAAAAAAGGTTCCCCACCCCTGACTTGAACAATCACCAGCCTGCAGCTCCACAAACATGTCCACCTAAGAACCAGCCTTAAGCTTGACTCCAACCTAAACCTGAATGTCTGTTGTCCCGTGAACAGCCACAATCAAAAAGAAAGGCACTCAAAGGGTACAAGTCAAACCTTCAATCAAATCAATCCTCTTCAAAACCAGCAAAAAAGGCCACAAATACCAGCTTGACATTTGCTCCATTTGCCTTTAAAAAAAAAAAAAATCAGCAACTTAAAAACAAGTCGTGACCCTTTTACTTTCACATCAGCATTCCAAAATCTGATTTTAGTTAACAGAGCCACAGATTCAAATCTACACACATTAGTTGTTCTAATTTATTTTGCATAGTATTTATTATGTTTGTTATATTTAATTGTGCTGCAGCTTTTGTGGTGGAAAGATATCTGAAAATGACTTGACCTCCCTCCCCTTGAAATGCATCAGTGTGAGAACCTGTTCTATTTATTTTAACCCCCATTTAGAAAGTAATAAGCTAGCCGGTACTTGTCCCGCCGGCAAAAGGTGAAAAAGCAATAATGCATTTTATTTTTAACATTGCTTTTGTCCGTCCATGAGCTCTAATGTCTAAGACTGGTGATTTTAGCAACAAAAAAGAAAAAGTAAATGATTTTCCAAAGCTACAGTGCATGTGTTGAATGTTATAATGAAAAAAAAAAAAATGTCTGTAGCATGAACAAAACACTTAATTTTTTTTTAGTCCACATTGAAAAATTGACTGTTATGTCATCCATCATTGCACTGTTCCAAACCATCAACTACAATAACGTTGCCCATTTCTCTCCCCGCTAGTGACTCCATCAGCACCAAATTGTGTCTTAATGTGAGTGTTTGACTCTTGCACAAGTCCCTGCTCACCCAACCCACCCAACGTGTTTGGGGAAATGTAGAAAATGCACTATAAAATTAATAATTGTGCTTGGGGGAAGCACAGCCCTGATGTTTTCTAGTGCTTGATTAGGTTTTAATGGTTTTTTTTTGCAAAATATGCTGCTGGTGCCCTGCTGATACTTTGTTACGGTTCCTAACGACGCTCCCTGGAATCCTAATAAATTTCTTCCACCAACATGTGAACCCATTATGTGTTTAACTTGAGCAGTTTTCTGTGCCGCTTATCACATAGAGTGTCCTATAAAATCTTGTAGTATTAATTTGATTGGCCCATAAAATTTTCAAAAAATGACAGCTGAAATAGAAATACTCACCGTTAGATGTTTGGGACGAGGCGCATCACTGTAATTCACAAAAGTTTCATTATTTATGTTAGCATTTGTGCAGGTAGTCATATTGTTGTATGGTTACCATCACACCCTAGTTAGGCCATCAGATGCTCACTGACTTGAAGTCTGGCTTGACTCGCTGGCGTTCTCATTGATGCTGGTCCCAATGATAAGAAGGCAGTCATTTATAAAACTCAACAAACGGATGTTTATTTGACTTTTATAAATTACAGAAATCAAAAGATCATCGACACTGTTTTTGATGTTCTTACTCGAAACGAAAAGGAAAAACAAAAAATACAGCCCGACACTTACGGAGCAATTCTCAGAAGTGTTGAGCTTGAGCCAAAGCACCGTGTGTGGAATTAGGGCACAAGCAGCAAACTTCCTGTTGGTACATAGCAAGTGACGCGATTACAAAGCAGGGTGGCTTCCTGTCTAATTTGAACAGCTTTTCTTCTACCTGTACGACATTAAAAAAAAAAAAAAGCATCAAGGCTTCAATTCCGACACGTATATGTAACTCCAACTTTCTTTCATTCATTCATGTCACACAAAATGAACAACACTGTAATATTCAGTATACAACATGGGGGGTGAGTATTTACAGGAGATGCCGGGTCACTGTGGCATTAAATGCCTGACGTTGTATTTGGACGTGTCGTTGTACTGCGTCATGGGCTTGTCTGCGATGCCACACGTGCCCACCCCAACTTTCCCGTTGACGCTTTCTGGAGATGCAAATATGCTTCTCTTCACCTAAGGTAACAAAAAAAAAGACCAAAGACAAAAAGAATGATGGAATTAACAATATGTTGTGGTTAGCGTTTGCAATGGTGTAGGCTTAGATTCTTTGTGGTATTTTGTTCAACAACATCACATCTTGTTTAAGCGAGGGAAGTCGTGAAACTACTTGAAGAAATGATAGGCCTGTGGTCACCTGTCCTTTCTTGTTCTTTGAGTAAGCTTTATTGTTGAACTGTTGCCACTTGGACTTTTGGTCCTCTCTCTCCTGCTCTAATTCCTTCATCCTCAGCACCTTTTTCTGGGCTTTCTTCTTTTTGTATTCTCGCTGCTCGGCGATCTGCTCCTTTCTAGACCCCCGAAGAAAAGAAGAAAATGTAAAAAAGCCACTGCCGCGCAGACTACAGTAGGCAAAGCGCATTACGGTCGTACCTTGATTTGTTCCTGGACAAGCCGAGGTCGTCTTCGAGACGCCTGCGGTCCTCCACCGCTTTGAGGTTCTGCAGGGGGATGATTTCAGCGTTGCCGTAGCCAGTGAAGGTGACAGCGGCTGTGCTGTTCTCGTGGTCGATCTCCTCGATCTCGGCCTCATACACCCTGCAAAAAGCCACGTCTGTAAGCAGGTGAGTACGGTTCGCAGGTGGGCCAAAAAGGAATACTTGAGTGTACATAAACTATGTAAATATTCAGATGAACACTTTCAGAATGCATACTCCTACCTAATATCATTTCTTTTTCTATTCTTTGGTTCTTATAGAACATTCAAATTTCTTGAGATAATGGATTTGAAGGTTATTTTAGCTAAGATAAAATCACCAAAATGACAGATTCGAGGAAATATTCCTCTCTGAGTAAATGAAATTAATGAATGAGGTTTTCGACCATGGGTTTGAAGCACCCGTACATAAAAGGCACATTTCAAACCATAGAAAACTTGGCGCAGGCTTGCTTGCAGCAGTACAGGTGACACTCACTGTCCATCCTGACTCCACACGGACAAACACTTGTCTCCCACTTTCCAGATGTGCCTGATGGGTGCCGGCGCGGCACCATTGACACTGGGGGTGGCGTCTGCAGGCTGCGAGGCCAAGAGGTCCTTGGTCAGGTCAATGACTTCCTGAAGGAGAAATTATATCAGGCGTTGGGTCAGATGTTGTTCCCTAATTGATTACAGTACACACTTTGCTGTGAAAAATGTAATTCCTATTTTTCACATTTAACAATAGCATAATTTTATTCGATTAAAACAATAAAAGGTGCAACATTTTGTTTATATGCTCTGTTAGAGTTTGGGCTATTATAGGCACAGAGACCATTATAAACTCTTTCTGCAGAGGCTCTTTATCCTTCTCACGATATAGTGTAGTTAATGCGGGACTTGACACATTATTGCAATCAATCATTATGATGGACATAAACAAACCTGCAAGTCTTTCTGTAGCTTGAGGAGATCCTCATTTTCTTGGTCGGTGGACAAGGCAACTTCAACCTGCTGTAGCTGAGCTTTGTAGCTGCCGAGCTGCTTCACTAAATCCTCCGACATCTGCGAAAGGGCGCCCAACACACTACATTTGAGTCACTCGCCGTGTGTCAACTAGCTGCGTACGTTAGCACACAGTACGGTGGACGGAAAATAAGCCATTGAGGATCAAATAGACATGGTGTTTCCATTTCGCATAACAACAGCGACTACACAAGGAGCCAAAACTAACAATAAATATTAGCTAAGACGTCATAGTGCTGTAAATAGTTGCTTTGATCTGTTAGCTTCGGCCTTCATTAGCCGACGTTAACACATCGCGCTTGATGCTAATGCTAATGATTTAGCGGCTCGGGAGAAAACGACGGAAAAATGTAGTATAGCGTTCATAATTATAAACACAACGTAGTCCAAAACTAAACTCACCTCTGTATGGTTATGAATGATGTATAAGTTAAGTAAGCATCCAACTTTCGCAGTTTCAATAAAGCAAAAAACAATGCGCTGTTGTCGTCGACCCGTAACAAGCCTGTCAATGAAATCTCGCGATAATTGCGCAAATCTCGATTAAGCTCAAGGACGTCTCCAGTGGCCATGATATCAAACTGCCATAACCGAACACCTGATTGATAGTTCGTCTTTGTTCGAAAATCGAGTCAATTTTAAAATAAAAATAACTCCTTCAACTAAACTAAACGTCCGAACAAGACTAAATTAGTACCCGCAGTCCCAATGCGTGAATGACTGCATGCAAAACAGAGGAAATTCTCATGTTTACAGTCATTTGTGAGTTGGAATTATACATCTTTCCATCAATACCCTAATTTTCGACCACCAAGTCAATATCGTTTTGCAGCTGAATAAATAAAATATTAAAAACTGCTCCGTGTATAATACACAGCACAGTACTAATAAGCACATAGTTAGATTAATGGGGATGGGTGCTTGGCTCCATTTCCAAGATTTTCAATAGATACAATGAACAATGACTTAAATGAATTCTTGACTCACAGAGCTGAATTAACTTGGTAAAGGCAATATTTTTCCAGTAGTATTGGAGCTCATTAGAGTCTCATTCCGGTAACTAAATCTAAATATCAATCCAATACATCAAAATGACTGGCAATGTCATTACTAGTCTTCAGAGCAGCCTCCAGAAGCAGGAGGAGCCCTCCCACCCTCGCTTGTAGCGTCACATGCATGTGGTATAAAAGAGCCCCTTCTCCAGTCTACCACACCTGCTTCAAACATCTGCTTGAACTCCATCTGTGTGCTGAATGATTCATTTCAAGCGTCTATTTTTAAAGCGCTCGGATGCGGAGCCATGGGAACGCTTCCTCTTTTCAACGCAGTAGAATTCCTCGCCTTTTTTTCCCTGACCGGAAGAACTTGAACAACATGACGACTGCTTCCACTGATGCCAAACGCCGCTAATCGACTTCAATCCAATAAAAGTGTCAATGGACTGCCTGAACTTGACCAATAAGACGGCAGTGGCCCGGCACTTGTATGGCGCTCAGACCTCGGTACCTCTCACCCTCCTGGTGGGTGTCCTCATCCTGCTGACCGTCTTCGGCAACGTCATGGTGGTCATCGCCGTGACCACATGCCGTGCCCTCAGAGCCCCCCAGAATTTATTCCTGGTCTCTTTGGCGTGCGCCGACATCCTGGTGGCTACCTCGGTGATGCCCTTCTCCCTGGCCAATGAACTGATGGGTTACTGGTTCTTCGGCAAGGTGTGGTGTGAAATCTACCTGGCGCTGGATGTGTTTTTCTGCACGTCTTCCATCGTCCACCTGTGCGCCATAAGCCTGGACCGATACTGGTCCATCACACGGGCCGTCGAGTACAACTTGAGAAGAACGCCTCGGCGGATCAAATGCACCATCTTGATTGTTTGGGTGCTGGCGGCCATTATCTCCTTCCCGCCGCTGATCACCATGAAGAAGGACAAAGGCCAAGAGGACCGACCCGAATGTAAAATCAACGACGAGAAGTGGTACATTGTTTTCTCCAGCACCGCTTCCTTCTTCGCGCCCTGCGCCATCATGGTCCTGGTCTACGTGAGGATCTACCAGGTGGCCAAACAGAGGACAAGAGCCCCGCCGGGTGAAAGGTCACGAGAAAACGGACCCCCGGAGCGTGAGGACGGAGAGGTGAACGGGGAGCTGGCGGACGAATCATCATCGGACGGCTACGAAGTAACCTTGTGTTCTCTGAAGAAGAGGCGACCCGCCCGGACGGCCGAGTGGGGTCGCGAGAAGCCACAGGCCAACACCAGCCGCTGGAAAGGAAGACAGCGCCGAGAGAGACGCTTCACGTTAGTGCTGGCCGTGGTGGTGGGAGTGTTCGTCCTCTGCTGGCTGCCCTTCTTCTTCACGTACACGCTCACGGCCATGTGCGCCTGCTGCGTGCCCGAGACGCTCTTCAAGATGTTCTTCTGGTTGGGATACTGTAACAGCTCCCTCAACCCGCTCATTTATACCGTTTTCAATAACGACTTCCGCAGGTCCTTTAAAAAGATCCTCTGCAGAAAAACACATGTTGATTTATAAGAGGACACAACTCTGGAATGTGTGTTGAAATTTCAACTCATCGCTACTTATTGTATGTTTCATCCATCACTGTAATTTGTTTAGGTTCTCTGGAACTTGTGACTTAATAGGGAATAAATCCGGAAAAAATATCTGCAACACCAGAAAATCCCAGCAACTCATCCACAATATCTTATCGAAGCTCAAAACCTTCAGGCTTCTGCTAGAAAGCAAAACAAATGTTAAAAAAAAAACACGAGAAGCTCTGACATTTATTTGAGCATATTTAGAAAGCTCCTTTGGGGCTGACTCCCATTTAACAGGAATTGGAATTGGTTCATTTTAAACAGCATCATCTCAGTTACACTACGGTGTGCACACTTACGCAACTACAGTGGTTTGCTTTAAGACATTCGGACAATATCTGCAAAAAAAATTTTTGCCACTCAATTGTCACAGGCATTATTTTTATTTTAGTTTAAATCGTCACGGGCTTTATTTTTTATTTTACTTCAATCTACGCAATAGCAACAAGACTGATGATGGCAAATCTAATTGAAGCCAAGCGATGCCACCCTCACTCCTCACTTGTCTTTCCTAGGCCGGAGATGTTTCGATGAAGGGAAAATTAAAGCTAGGGGCTGCGTGGGCGACCACGGAATCATTGCAGGCAGCTTATCATGAATTATTGCCTTCATATCAAGATGTCATTAAATCCTCCCCTAGAGTCAAACACAAGAAATGGAAATAGGAGTGCCTTCTGCCGATGACACAATTAACTCTCATACACACACACACACACACAAGCTTATCTGTTTGCTACTAACGTCACCTTTTTCACACGTCAACAAATAAACATTTACGATCCCGCAAATCTGAATTAAAGTGAAAAGCGCTTCTCAGTCAAGACGGGGATGATTCCCAGGACTCATGTCGTGGAAATTTTTTGTTTGAGATTCCTGTGGTACGCATGTTTGGACTCAATCTGGTTGAAGGCTTAAAATATGACCGCCATTAGTCACCGCAAACGGTCATCAGTGCCGAATAAATGTCTCGATGTTGGAGTTCCCATGAACAATACAGAGTGAGAAAGATTGCGTTTTGACGTGTTGTACTTCACCCTGGTATGTGAAGCTCATGCATGCTATATATATATGTTGACACGGGAAACAGCTATGATGACACATGTCAAAAGGAATTACATGGTTCATAACAAAAGTCTACACCCCCTCTTTAAAAATAAAAGCTTCATTTGTGATACGAGTGTTATATTTAATACCCAACTGTGATATGTTTTAATAAAATGTCCTAATTGATTGTGTCCGTCTGACTTTATCCGACCGGGTCACAGTGAGCAGTGGAAATTTGCACCCAATAAAAGTAAAAGGTCAGTACATTTATTTTTTTTCTTTTTAGCATCAGTGTGAGGATGGAAACTGGTACGCAATGGTCTCAAACATGTGGCCCGGGGTCCATTTGTGGCCTGCCGAATGACATCCTGCGGTCCTCTACTTGACAAAGTTTAATGTTAGTGCTTTCAAACTTCTCACCGGTACTGATTTTTTTTATAGATTTACATTCCACAGCTCAAGCCCTACTGTCATTTTTCCAGCTGTCTGAAACTAGTGTTCTGTTTCGCCAAATGTTCCTGAAATATGGATGCCTTTCTATTTTATGTTCCTGCCAAGCGGGCTGATTGCGCGTGCATCATAAATTCACACATGTCCACTTTCACTGTGTGCAGATTCAATATGATTTATTCAGAGTGTTTAAGGGCGTCCATAAAGTCACTAAAAACGAGGCCGTTTGCATTTGTTCCCACAATCAGCCGTCTCCACATTCTGCGGTTTGCTCTCGTCCCTTTAAATTTTCTCGTCGTGTCTCTTAAAAGGGCGGCTGAACTTTGAGGGCAATTAAAGATCTCAGACTGCATCCCAGACATGTGGGATGATAAAGGCTGGCTCGCGGTGTCAGACAGAGGCCTCGAGACCATACTAATAAGTTTACATCATAGCCGGAGATGAATAGAGGAGTTTTAATTGAATGTTGGCTCATTCATTATGGATGGAGCTCTCGAGTACACCATACTTCCTCCTGCTCGGGTAATCAACTTTGATTCCACGGGATGAAGGCGGAGTGGCTATCCAACTTTATTTTTCAGCCTTTTAATTTTCTATTTCTTTTTGCTTTCCGTTCCACCGCTGATTGCTTGTTTACTTACTTCAACTATTTGTTTTTCCAAGATGTCAAAATGTGGAAGAAACCCAATTGTGTCAAGACGAAAATGAGTTTAACCCAGTTTACATGTTGGGCTCAGTGATGACATTAATACATGCTGTCATTCTGTGTCATGATTTAATTACGATATTAATTCATGTGTACATATTTGTTCATAAAATAAGGCCATTGGCTTGTGGTTTTGTGTGTGTGTGTGTGTGAGCAGAGCTATCCATTGCAAAACAAACCAAGGTTAAGGACTCGTGGGGGCAAAAGCCACACACATGAAGTGGAAATTACCAAATATAACTCTCGTGTTTATACATGTATGAGAAAGTGAAGCAATCCTTCAGGGATACTCCTTCACACTCGTTTTTTTCCCACTCTTCCCGATAATTATTCCACATTGCTTTTTACTGGCCGAAAGAAGTCGCTGTTGAATTATTCATCGCAAATTCAGTTATAAGAGAAGTCCTACTTAAAATAAAAATTGAGAATTAAAATGAGTTAACAGGAGTAGAAAACGCCGAGTCTCATTTATGGCATCTTATCTTAAGTTTAGTAATATTAAAAAAAAAAAAAAATCCAATATATGCTGCTAATGAGGATCCACAATAACTGGACAGGTGTGACAACCAGTCAAAAAATGTATGTAGCTTCTTATTAATCTGCGTGGCCAATAGACAGCCGGATATCGCCATTGGAGGATAATTGTCAGTGGTAATCAGGAATGGAACAGATGCTAAATGCCTTCCTGCCTTGCTCCAACTTCCTGCCGTCCCTCTTTCTACAAAGCTATTTATATGCCTCATCCAATCAACGATTCATATCCTTCTTCGACTGTTAGCTGCATTCAGTTTGATATCAAATATAAGACACTCGTTGCGTTTCCATTGCCGTCCGTCGCCAGAATGTGGAGATGAACAAAACGTCCATAACATTTAACTTAATTATCGTCACCGGCAACACATCCTGACAGCATCTTATGAAAATCGAAATGACTTACGCCAGCACAATGAAATTGTTTGCTTTGGGATTATGGCTTCATAAATGTTTTTTTATTTGTTTATTTTCCAGGACATGTGCATTGCTTATTGAATCAACAATAGGGACATTTCACGAGCAGTCAACATATTTCCATCTGGCCATATGCGCTAGTAGGCCGCTTTATTGTACTTTGGAGGAAATGGCCACAAAATTCCAGGTGTTAGACGTTCTCATTGGGGAATTATTGGATCTCTTCCATATTCAGACTTCCGTATTAGACAGATGGATGATACTAAATTGCAGAGTATATACGCTTTGGGTTATTGACCTTCAAACTGGAACATATTCAGCGCAGATGATTACGTTTCCAAAAGTAATATAGGGAGTAAGAATCCCAAATTGACAGCAATTGGGGGGGGGGGATCAAAAGATTTGGTTGGTTAATTTCACACTAACTTGATGAGCAAAAAAAAGTAAATTTTACACATCTCCCCTTTAAAGAGATATTTTAAGAGTGCATGATTTCTCTCCTCAGAAACAACACAATAGCACAGTGCAAAGAACCATTGAAGTTATATTGTTTGCTTCAAAGAGTATTTCAATTAGGTAGATTACAAAAGGAACAAGCTCGTATCTGGCAGGAAGAAGGACACATTTCAAAGTAATAGCTTTCCCTAAATTGCAGAAATAATTGAGTTTTCCCGGAATAATCAGTCACGCTAATCTCCACGCGAGGAAAACCTAATTTCATTTGCCCGTCTCAAATTTGAATTCGCCTCAATGAGATAGCACGTGCGGTTACTATGGAATTGTAATGTAGTCACAACAAGAATAATCATTAAAATAAGTTAATATGCACGGGTATAAGTCAACAATAAAAAAAAGGCAATTTGCTTATTTCAGTTCATAACGTAATACCGGACACGTTTTCTTAAATTTATGAATATTTCTTGGAGAAGTATGTGGAAAAATAAATTGACATTTTATCTGTATAGAAACCCTGCTATCAGCATTAATACAATAAAAATAAACTCAATAATCTCACAATTTTAACAGTTCAAATACTATTCTAAAAAGGGCAATGCTGCTTAATAATAATAATAATGTCCTTGTGAGGGGGTTCTGATCTTTTACTGCCACCTGCAGCCAAACGCGCAGAACTGCCTCCCACCATTGACCCACAATATTTATCCCGACGTAGTCTGTTGAAACATTTTATTTGTGATGTATCATATAAATGTCATGGTGTGTTGTCAAATCCCGGCTTGTGACATTTAGTGGACGCAATAAAGGAAGTCTGTTTACCCCTCAAGCGTGGGAGCGCATGCGCGGTCTAGCCCGGAAAGGCGGGGCATACATTTTACGTACCAAGCGCGCCCCCGCCTTATCCAATCAGCGTTGAGGTAAACACTCAGTTGCGTCATTGTTATTGTGCGTTGCTCGGAAGACGCTCCAGCTGGTCAACTCTAGTTAGAAATTTCGCCACTGCTTTTATTTTTGACACATTTAAATTTATTTGGGGTCAACGCTTAAAACGAAAGAGGAGTCCAAGTGGCGCCATGTCGATACCAAACGACGCTTCTTCCTTGGAGGAGAGTTTGCAAGGTAATGTGTTGAAAAGTCAGCTTTTGTTCGGAATTTTGGCCAGCTAGCATGAAAACTGTTAAGAAATCTTACTACAAGCGTCTAAAAATATGTTTCGTATTTATCTTAAAGTTTTGTGAGCGGGTCTGCAAATAGATGAGTAGAGAGCAAAAAAGAATGTCTGTGAGTTAAGGGTTTGCATTGTATTTTAAGTCAACTCCTTCAATTAAAAAGAACAAAAAGTGTTTCACCATCACTGTGTATTCTTTCCCTCATTATTTTTCCAGGTACGTGGGTGGAGTCACACTTCAGTGCTGCAGCTTCACAAAGCAACAGTCACCACGGAAGCCAGGAGCTCGTAATGCCCACGTCCACGCAGCAGGATGACGTGGAGAACATGCTGCTGGATGCCCAACGCGAGTCCGGCAGGAGCAGCTCAGGCGGCAGCTCGCAATGCAACAGGTCTGCTCCCGAAAAGGGAACTAAGTGGTTGTGAAATAAAGATAATCACACTGACCCTTTGCTCCCTTTTCACAAGCCCACGCAGAGCACTGACCCCTCTTGTATGGAGAGGCTCTGGGGGAAGCAGCTTGCAGGTAATATAGGAAGTAAGATCAAGATTGCCTTGATTTGACCAAAAGCAGAATGTTTAGCGCTATTTAGGCTTCAATTTCTTCCAGACAAAATAAAAGTGGCTTTAGTGAGAAAATGTTTTGGGACAACTGGTCATTAGGCTGCTTGTGGAGGTTCTCCAGTTCAGCCTATTGTAGTACTAAAGTTGACCCGTTAGTGGCAGCATGGTGCCAGAAGCCATAAGTCTATCTTCTAAATCTAGTCTAACTTTGAGTGTCTCTGATGTTATATTGCTGTTGCACAAACACTCTTTTTTTACTCCTTTAATTTTTCTTTTTTCTCCCCAATGTGACCAAACCCACATTATGTGTTTTTAGTCAGAAGAGGACCTTCAGGAACGAAGACAGGAAGTGGAGGTGATGATGAATAAAAACGCGGACTGGTGCAGTCGACCCGAGAACAATCCGCCAAAGTAGGCTTTTTACGTAACTATATTTACAAACTGTTACAAAAGTCAAATGGTGCCTCTTGTTTACAAACATTACAAAATGGTCAATGAGGAACTATGTTAATTTTCTGTGGTCGTGACCTTAGACAGGACCCCTGGTTGGCACCAATGAAAGTTTGATGTGCTCCTCTGCAGGGAGTTCCTGCTCAAACACCCCAAGCGCTCCACCCCGCTCAGCATGCGCAACAGCAGCGTCATGAAGAAGGGCGGCGTCCTCTCGCCCGACTTCCTACAGCTCTTCCTGCCCTCCTTAATCATCTCGCACATACTCGCAATCGGCCTCGGGTAAATTTCATACAACAAGTGCATGTGGATTGACTCAAACTAGGGTTCGGGTTTCAAGTCATTTGGCCCACTGTCTTTATTTTCAGGATATACATCGGGAAGCGCCTGGCCTCCCACCACACCTTGTGAGAAGCTTTGCGTTCGGACCTCCATGAGACATCGGCATGCCTTAACTGAAAAGAACCACTGTGAAAAAACAAGCGATTGTGAGGGGAAACGCCGGCCCCTCTGACACTCAGACCTCTCCTGCCTTTCTGCTGTTTCCTCCAGCTTGTTTTAAGATCCGTTCTACGCGTTTGCTTTGAACCACTTGGTCAGACTTGGTAAAATGTTTGTACTATTTTGTAATATTATTTGTATCCAAGGGATCATTAGCATACTGTGATTACTTCAATATAAACTGTGTTTTGATATTTGTAATATCAAATGCGATGCACAAATATGCAGAGGGGGCCATTTTACTAAAAGTCATTAAACTTTCTTTGCTAAGTACAGTCAGGGCATGCTGGTGGCTGGCTGCAATAATTTTAACTCCTAAAGCACCCACAAGTTTGCTTACCTTAACTTGAATCGCTTGTTGCATGTAGTCAAAGGTACAATCCAGGTGGAATAAAATGCACCATCCTAAAATCTTCACCAGCTGTTTTATTTGATGCTTTGGCCATCTTCTTCTGTCTTTTAGTGCTTGGTAAACAAATTGGTGCACTGCTGCCACCTTCTGAAATGGAGTGTGGGGCATGCAGCCTAAACCTATTCCTAAAAATAAGAACAGAAATTTAAAAATGAACGGTGCCCACCTCTGCAAATATTATCGGTTAATAAAAATTGAAAACACACAGCCTGGTGAATTATATGAAAGAAAATCGCTCAAAAGATGAACACAATTAAAATTTTATTGAACTTTGGTCAAAATAATAAACAAGTGAATACATTGCCACCATGTTAGGAATCAACGGACAAAGACAATGCCTTGGTGTGTTTTGTCTGAATGTACTCGTAACCGTCACGTCTGGATTCACGTGGATGTGTTTTGAAGAACTTCCCGAATTAGTGAGAACACGGATGAAGGGGGGCTGTCATCACTCCTTGGATTGGGAGGCACTCTTAAATCACCCACGTGTGACAGCTACACGTAGCAGCGGCGTATGAGGCCATCACGCTAGAAAATAGGAATTAACAAATAATGCACATGAGGTTTGGGGTGGGAAGGGGGGCATAGCTGTCACTCATAGAAAGTCGGAATTAAGGCTGCGGATTCCCTTTGTCCGTCTTGTGCCTTACCAGCCCGCCCACCCCCCAAGAAAAGCTCCAAAGTCAAGACGATCTTGATAACACACACCCGCACACACACACTTGCGCTCTCTCACACACGCATTATTAGCTTGTCCAACAGTGGTAGCCCCAAAATAGTAGTTCAATAAACACATTTTGCTTGAGATCTGCTCTCAAGAAAAGGAGAAGAAAAAAAAAAAAAAGACAGTGGTGCGACTGGACATGTTCCACCTCTCTACAACATAAAAACATGCAAAGCAATATACATACTTCTAAATTTAAAAACACATCTGTCGTTTTAGTTTCTTTTTATTATGTGGATGACAAGGTGTACTTGAGTAGATACAGTCAGTGAAATCAGGTCACTGTATTGATGGAGGAGGGGGGGGGGTTATGAGGCGAGGAGAGGGGGGGAGAAAGAAAAAGAATCGAGGCCACTCTCCAGATTCACAGCCACCTCCATCAGTGGACGCGCAGCGGACGGGAGGGAGGGAATGTTAACAGTTTGGCTATACGTGATTCCCCACCAGCCGCTAATCTGCACTTTGGTGC
Source organism: Syngnathus typhle (assembly GCF_033458585.1). Classification (NCBI taxonomy): domain Eukaryota; kingdom Metazoa; phylum Chordata; class Actinopteri; order Syngnathiformes; family Syngnathidae; genus Syngnathus; species Syngnathus typhle. Next base: position 4,208,795 of record NC_083745.1, read on the forward strand.
TCGGAAACCTTTCAGACGGTGGTACGACGTCACCTCTCGGATGGAGGGGGGGGCGGGGGGTTTGGCTTCCGAGCCTTTAAAACGGTGAAACGAAGGTTAAAAATGTCAACAAAAACATTGACGTTCAAGAGTTTGACCTCCGTCTATTACACCCGCATACGGCTTTCTGGGTCACTGGGGGCGAAGGGAATGAGAGTGTATGTGTGAGGGTGTTGGTGATTGCCCTGATGCCAAAAAGGCAAAAAACAATCTAAGCTTAGATTCAAAATAAAACAGACCTAGCGGGTCGGCCTCCAAAAAAGTAGACGCGTGCTTTCGAAAATTCTTCACCAGGAGGACGACGAGGCCGTTTGTTTTCTTCTTGTTCTTATACAGATAGACACGTAGTAGGCTGAACTAAAACGGGGACGCCCAAAGCCCGTCCCCGCTCTTCTAGTTGATCTTGTCCTGGAAAATGTACAAGTTGTTGGTGGCGGCCACGGCGATCACGTTCTCTTTGGGGTGCCAGGCTGTGTGCAGGATCTTCTTGTTGAAGTCCAGGCTGTCCACGCTGATCTCGTCCTTCTTCCGCTTGCCGCCCGTGGATACTTTGCGTGGCTTGAGCGTGGCCCGCGGTTTGCTGCTCTCCCGCGACGCCTCCAGCGTGATGTCCCGCCGGGTGTTGCGGTCGAACATTCGGAAGAAGTTGTTGTACGAGCCCGTCATGATGGCACTTTAAGAAAAAGGAGGTGATAGTTAAGGTGGTTAACTCGCACATTACGCCATCTGCTGGGAGAGCATTGAATTATTCTGCAGGCATGACATTGGCACGATTGACACAAAAGCACAAACCTGTCACTGCCATTCCAGCAGCACTCAAACTTGTCAAAGATGCAGTCGTTTTCATACAAAGAGCACAGTTTGCTGCGAAGGTATTCATGGACCTGAAGAAGAAAACAAAAAACCAAGCAGATTAGTGTATTGGACTGGAGACGACATTTATTCACACAATAAGATTTAATCAGACATCACCAAAGAAACAGACATTTCTGCAAAGAGAGCAGGATAGATTAAAAATAATTGTACCTGATACGTCTCCACTGGCCGGTTCTCCATGTTGAGGTCCCAAACTTTGACAGAGAGGTAGTCACGTGTCATCATGTAGCGCCCGCTGTGACTGAACTTCACGTCTGAGATGGACGAGATGATCTCGGAGAAGAAGGAGCGGCTGCTGGGATCCTCGGGCTCCTCGAAAACTGCAAACGAACGGCAAATACGCTTGAGACAAAAAAAAAAAAAAAAAATTGAACGGAATATCGGGCGGCGATGGCTCCTTACATTTTGAGTGGCGGTCGCAGAGCGCCGCCGCTCGCATGTCGCACAATCGGATGGTGCCTTTGCTACTGCTGTACACAAATACGTTGCATTGGTGGGGATGGCACTCGGCCGCTGTGATGACTTCTGTCAGCTCCTCCATATTAGCGGGCTTGATGTCTACAATATCTGCGAAGGGGCGGGGTTAAAGGTGATAACCGGCAGATCTTTAACAAGCAGGTTCCAGTTCCCTCAATTCAGGATTCTCACCAAGAAATAGCAAGAATCTCCAAAGCCGTAAGAAAAAGGATACTAAAACTTCTGTCTGTGATTTCCAAGTGCCATAAATTTATTCTTAGGTCATCTGCAGAGAGGTACGTTTCGTGGTCACTATTTACAGAAATGGAATTAATGTGATAGGTGTGCGCATTTGCAAAGATCCTCCGCGGGCTGGCTTCTACCATGAGATCCATGGGCATTAGCACCGGTACCTGCAAGGCAGCCACAAGGCGAGCGTGAAGGCGAGCTCAATGAGAAAAGAGAAAAAAAAAAAAAAAAGCCGTGGACGTACCCGTAAAGAGGTGATTCTAAAAGGGTCTATGAGTCGGCCATCTTCATATTTCAGGTTGTAGCCTTCCGCCCGCTTGTCTCGTTCACTTATTTTCCACAGTTTGATCGTTTTATCTGATCGGAAGAAAATTTGCATCAGTGACGCCATTTGACGGAGCAGGAAAAAGTGATTTCTTACCGTTTGTTGAAAGGAGAAAGTGAGCAGCATTCTGTTGGGGTAGCCACCGAATTTTATTGATTTTCTCCTCAATTTCTAAACTTTTCAAGTAGTCAAATTCAGGCTCGTGACTCTGAAAAGTGCTATAAACGTTGTACTCGCCACGCAGGTGAGGCCGATTTTTAGACTGTGAAGCAAAAGAGAGCAAACACAATTTGCTGTCAGTAATTCGTCGGATTGACAAATGCATCAAGCGCTCTGGAAAATTGGGGCGAATTGAAGTACCTCCTGCTCGTGTTGAAATATCACTACTCTGCCGCCCTTGTCTCCCGTAGCGAGCAGCTCTCCCGAATAGTTGAATTCAACCGTGGAGATTATGTCGGCTAAAAATAGACACAAGCTGTGATGGTGTGTAAAAATATCTGCATTCAGTTGCAGCGGCATGCCCTAAAAATCCCTCTCTTCGCAACAAAAACAGCTGGTCAAGAATAAACAAACAAGCATTATTTACATATGAAATTGTACATTTATGGTCGACGACAAAAATTGAACAACAGCAAAAGGGGTTGGAAAATGTATTCGTGTTTGACCTGCGTATCAAAATGATTCATGAAAGCAAAGAAGTGCAGTGTCAGCATTTTTCCGACTTTACAGCGATGGGATGAAAATCTCCCGGCCTCTACTGAGGTCAAACGTCACGTTCTTTTTAAGACAGATCAAAAGACAGATGACGATGGCAACTAGGTTGTATAAACGAGCAAACATCCTTGGACGCAAGCGTGGTCCATGTACAAATTATAGAAAGTTTTCCACTCAACTCCTGTGAGCTACCACCAAAGGAAATTGTCCAATTCCACTCAACTCATTTGAATTTCTCTTATTTATTTCAATGTTTCCATGTCAATGGATTTAGTTTAATGGATACACTTGACAAGACACCAACTTCTCTGCCTTTCTGCGACTCTTCCAGTCTCTCTTGCAATTTGCTGTGTAACTGTTGCACTTTTTGATTATGAGGAAATAACCGCTTCAAGCGCCACATAGACTGGACTGTATACATTTTACGGAACCACAGACAACATGGCGTTGATTTGTGCTTCATTAATAATTACTTGCTACAGTCCAACAGGCATTTTCTTCCTGCTTGCTGTAGATTAGATGTTCTTTCCCTAACTGTATCTATGGAACGTACATTTACTTCATTATGATTCTATGGCTTGGGTACATGTTTCAGTATTAGTGTTATATACCACGAATCTACCTTTTCCCCTTCTAATCCATATATAAAGCTATATGTTTGCTAGCTGTATACGCTAACAGACACATTACATGAATGAATGAACACTAACGTGACGTCACACGATTTATGGGCGCAGTGCAATGACGTCACGTCCACAGGCGCTCCCCCTTTAATAGCTTAGCCGCCGTGTAGCATCCGGCTAGCTAGCCGCACACACAGTAGTGACTCCGTTTCAAGACAAACGGCACCTCCCACACACAACAACACAAACGCACCCCATTCCGCCACCGTAGCCAAGCCGCGGCAATACCGGCGGATGCCTCTAACTAACCCGCGCCAAGTGTCCAAAGAGCGGCTGGCTGTCCTCTTCCAGCCTAGCCTAGCCTAGCTTAGCCAAGCTAATGTTAGCCACATACCTTCCGCAACATCTTCATCTATCGCTCCTTTCACTTGAGAGAAACACCATTGGAAATCATTTCCTCCTGCAACCCCTGGAAGGAAACAAAAGAGAGAAGCGTGTCAGCTTTGTCGTGACAGCGCGTTGCGTTTCAACGCAAAAATGACTTGACAGTGATAGTTTTGACAACTAGCACGCTAGTTAGCTTAGTCGGCTAACTTGCAGACACTCAGGGCCATCTCACGCGCGCGCACACACACACACAAACACATAACCACACGTACGCGCAAATACATAGATACACATTCACACAAATACACAGACGAGCTAAGCGAGGTGGTGGATCCTTTTGCTTCCCATCTCCCCTAATGTAGCTCACCCGCCATTGCTTCATTTAGCAGCGCTTTTGGCTGTACACGGCGCGTCCGATGCCCAAATCGACGCGCGCGGCTTGCTCTGAGTTAACGGTGAACATCCACGATGGCTGCGAAACGCCGGGGCTTCGGGATCTGTCAAGACCACACAAATTATCCGTGATTTTTTCCCCCTCCTCTCCCCCTTTCCAAAATGGCGCACAGGACATGGAGCGGTGACGTCATGCACGCATGCCACCCTCACGCGCGCGCATCCTACTCCAGCATCACCGAGGGAAGAAGTTCGCTTGTTTGGAATTTTTATTTTTTTTTTTAATCGTAAATTTGACGTTACCCCCAACACAGTCTTTGTTTACAGTTAATGAAAGTACGAGTGCACAAATAACACATCTGCATGAGAATGTGGTGACTTTTGTTACTACTACAGTACAACAAACAAACCAAATGTAACCACGATAACATGCCAATAACATACACGTTCGCGATTCAATAAATATTCTCAAAACAACTGTAGCTGTTATTTTGCAGTCAGCTTCCCTCCGAGTCAATCTGATGTATTGTTTCCATTCAAGAAGCGACAACGAATACATAAATATTATGACAACTTGCAAGCATTTGTAGTTTACGGGTCTGTTACCACCACCTAGTGGATAAAAAGAGAAATGGAGAATGTGTCCATAGTGATGACGGCCTCGGCCAGTGCACAAGTGCGCGCGCCTCGTCAGCTAGTTATTCACAAATTCAGCGCAAAACATGAATGTCAGATGAATACTGGAGTAAATAAAAGTTTAGCTCGAACTTTTATATGTAAATAGGGGCACTCTATTACTACACTTCTCCATACAAAATGACAAAAATGGAGTCAGTACACTCTCAGGGATTCAAATAATACACCTGCGTGAGTGATTATTAATAACATTTCAACAAACTAAATTTGGTCACTGGAGCACCGTTCAAGCGTTTGCATTTCACAGTCAATGAGCACCACCTAGTGGGGAAAATAAAACAATGCAGAAAATCTTTGCACATGGGGTGACGCTCCTCAAATGACCCTGAGGGCCTGAGTACGTTATTGATATGACGTCACAGCGGGAAAATTCACGATAATCACACAATAAAATATTTAAAAAAATATTTACACAAATCGTCAAGGTAAAGAAAAACATTCTGTGTGTTGTGTTTTATTTTATTACACAGAAAGAGTTCTTAAGAAAGGGTTATTAAATACTTTGAAAAGAATAGTGAACATTCTTTTTTTTTTTTATTTCTCAAGTTACGGTCCAGCTGCTTATCATCACTCTCTGAAATGGTATTTTAGAAACACAATAGGCTAATTGGTAAGCAGAGCTGCATTGCGTTTTGTCTGGTCCACAGAGTAGCGTTAGCTCATCCACTGTGTAAAATATACGTACATTTTAATTGACTTTCTACACTCTGAGCTCAAACGTATACACGCATTCTTTATCCTCTGCAGAGAACTAGTATTGCTGCCACACTAAAAGAAGCTGCAAAAATAAAGCATATAGTATATTTTAGCCAACATTTTCATTTTGACTCGGCTATCAAGAGGTCTGTAGTAAAGACTAGAAATGAGATTTCTCACTTGACTTGAAAGTCTGCATTCAATTTTGGCCGTGCACAAAACATGAACGTTTGCTTTGAATGTCTTTGCCCAAACAGAAGCCTCGAGAATCAGCACGGGGGCACTCGCAACCTTGTCTGAGCGCACTTTTTTTTTTTTTTGGTTAACACTTTAATGAGCGCTCCTTCCTAATTGCCGCCTCTATTGTATTTTTGTCCTCACTTTTCCCCAAAGTTCAGTGTGCATTGTGAGCGATCGCTCTCGCTGGCTCACTGGGCTGCCGCGCTGCAGCTTGATCAGGTATAAGGAGAGGTGTTGACTTTATTCCGAGCCTCCAGTAACACCACCGACTCTGATAGTTCCCGATCCCGGCGGGAATTCATTATAAGACAGCTAGAGGCTGCTTGTGGACGCTCCCCGCACTCGGCCGTATGTTAACGTGTCGCTGTGGCGCTGGGCAAACATGTGCTGCAGCTGCTTTCTCTGGCTGTGGGCAACCTGGAGAGATTGATTGGTGAGCCTTCTGTTTCATCCAGGATCAGGGCCACATTCGGCAGACACGACGCCTCCGGAGAAGGCGCCATTTTCCCAGCAAAATATGGCTCATTACCAGAGCGGGCAAAATGAAGGTATTGACTTTTTTTTTTTTTTGAAAGCATCTCTTAGACACAGCACACCTATTGTCTATGTTTTATCTACTGGCAAAAAAAAAAAATAAAAAATGCTAGCCAAGCATGTTTCACACGTTTCACATGTTTTATATTGTGTAGCTAGTTATTCAGAAAAACCAAACATAAGCGCTCTCCTACGAAACCACAAAGGTCAGTTTCTATTTGCCTTTTCAAAGTGGCAGTATGAACCACAAATGAGGTATGTTTGTGGTGCCTTGAGATACAAGTTAAATTTGTTCCGTGACCAAAAGTGTATCTAAAATCATTGTTTGCCATTAAACTGAATGGGAATGTCATTAATCAGTTCAGGCCTCTCCCAAAATTCAAATAACAGTATAATATTGTACAGTTTTTGCATCAATTCAATTGATATTGTGCTATGCCTTCTGGTGTCCTGCCTCACCCACCAGGGGGCAGTATAACATAGCCCTATGGATATATTCAACTCCAGGCTATTTGCTGAACTGGACTGACATGCGAATAGTGCATATCCTCAAATAATTGATGGGCATCGTAAATACACTGGAAAAAAAATCTTTTCAACTGAAAAATTCAATGCAATTTATATTAATTCTACAAAATACACTAGCTCCCCTTCTGTTCTTGCTTGACATACACAATTGTTCACATGGAAACTCACAGAGGACCTTGCACACACACAACACACAGACCCTTCCCTGGTCCATCAGACAGTTTTTAAAACTAACCATTGCTGCGCTTAGGGGCATGAAGCTGTGTCCAAGCACACACAAAGCAGAAAAAGACAAACACAATTAATTATTCAACAGTCTTGTTTTTTTAGATGATTTTGGCCGTGTTGTCTCTATAGCATCCGTCCGCCTTGGCGATCTGGAAGCCAGGAGGCCCGGCAGATGAGCATGCCTTGATATTTGCATGCGCAGACCACCGGAGGTCAGACGCGGAGGACGCACCGCTGCTTTTACCCTTCATGAGAGCCTTTTTCTTTCTTTTTTTCTACTTTCTCCTCACTCTGGCGTTAAACCGCAAACACAAAGCCAGGTGTGTTTATTTTACAGCGCAACCTTGGCATTCCAAGCCGAAAGTGTAAAAAAAACATCAATCTGACATCGTGTGTGATGTCACCGTATGGTAATGCTAATGCTAGTTGCCAACAAGCTAGCTGGTTTGTCACTTATGTGTATTGTGTTTTACGTCACACAAGCAGTTGACTTCTATTTTACATGTGCATGTTTGCAGTTATGAAAACTAATTTTTAAAAAAGTAAAAAACAACAACAACATTTTAACGTTATACTCGCGGTGAGTTTCTGTTAAGCATGTTTATATAGTTTTTGAGATCCAACTGATTACACCATTGAATGTTTAAAGAGTATCAACATAATATTTATTTTTACTTGTATCACAGAAGAAAGTGATTACATTTTTCATTTGAAAAATGCCGTTTTGCTGGCTCCCTCTAAATATTTATTCGACCTGTCAGATTTCACATCTTTCGGTTCTGATTAGCTCGTCAAAGCAAGACTGTTAACTAGCAAAACACATTTATAAAGATCTGCAAATATTAATATGTTTAATTTATGAATATATGATGAGTACTATGTATTAAACTAGAGTTATAATATTAGACAAATATTTATTTTGATTTGAAAGTAATAAAAGGTGTAATTAGGGAGCGTATTGTTGAATTGACTGTGACGTCATATTTTGCATACAGTGTGGTAATTTGTACACTAGATGGCAGTATGGCATTTATTATTATTCAACCGTCCTTTCACCTTCCTTTTTACAAGTTGTGATGATGACAGTGAAGGCCACCAACTTGTTCCCGATTTAAGTATCACACAGCGCCTCTTTGATTACACTTGACGTAACATTTAATTTAATCTAACTGTGTTTTTGTCGTACTGTGCAGCTAATCTATCGAGCTTTTCTTCATGTTGACTTTTTGTTTTGCGTCTACAGACTTCCACAGGCTTATTGGACATCACATCAAATATATTCTGAAGAAAAAGAAGGAAAAAAAAAATCAATAGATCACACTGAGGAGAAATATTAGACGCGGATCCTTTGCAGAATACATGTCCTTGTAAAACCATCACATTGTAAATAAGAAGGGTTAAATTGCACTTGTAGCTCGCTTTCCAACAGTCGGCCTATTCTCTCGGGGTACCGTTTGCTCGATTGGGGGTGTGTGTGGAAGTGAGTGCTGCACTCTTCCTTCTAATAACGCCAGCAGACAATGAGAATCCCGGTTCATAACGTATAACCCCCCCCCCACCTCGCCGCCATCCCCGTACGGAACACGTTTGGGGGTGGGTGGGGGCTTAGCAGCTAATAAAGTGGCAAGTCGTCAAATCCGTGTGAGAAGAGCGCGGCGCCACAGGGACCTTTCATAACACTTGTATGCGCGAGTTCAAGCGCAGTGTAAAGGTTACACGTCGGCATTGTACGCGAGCTCACCTGATGGCTCGCCGTAAGCCTCGCGCAATTTCCAAGGCCGCCTTTCTCATTTGAACCGGCGCCACTGAATAATTCCGCTCCCAAAGACAGCAGAGGCCTGATGAATGTTTCACAAGCGATACAAAATTGACCATGTTCGCGGCGGTTGTGAATTGATCAGCCTTTGTTGGATTTCCCGTTAAGACACAGAGCTTTTCGCTTTCTAATGTGGAATCAGGGCCCGGCCTTTAACCGAAAAACAGAGTGTCGCTAATTAGCTCGCATCGGTGGGCTCGGGGTCTGAAGCTGTCCTTCGCGGGAGCGCAGACGCTCTCCCGCGGCATTTCCACCCACTTTGTTCGCCGGCCTTTGATCCGCACGATTCCAGTTAAAGTTACAGCCATCGCCCTGCAAGTTGAAACTTTGGCCTTTGTCGCCGGGCGGAACCTTATACCCGTGGCGCCTTCTGGCTTTTGTCCCTCCCTTTTAGCGACGGAACTCTCCTAGCGTGACGCACAAAAGGCTACTCACGACACCATTTTATCGTCTCGCTGCCGATAGCCAAATGCTAACGCCGAACAATCGAGATATCGGGAGCAAACGTGAGCGCCTGATGCCGCGCTAGTGAGTAGAACGTGCTTAGCATCCAGAATCCATCTTGTTAGCAATTTCTACAAATTACAAATCAAGCCACACATTATTCTGTGTTCTACCTTTTGTGTAAACTACTACCAAATAACTAAATACTACAATATTTACAATATCGACATTACCCACAAGTTAGTCTGTGTTTACAGAGGACGCTTTTGTGGGAAATCCTACTCAGTAACCTGCAAATGAGTCGGTGTTTCGCTAATTATTTTTGCTAGGAAATTGTCAAAACAACCCTCTAATTAGTGTGTTTTCTACAAATTACTTTTTCACGAGCAAGTCTCATAAAGCCTCCAGTTCTCATGTCTCTATATTGAGGTTAGCAATTATCTCAACACCAGAGGATGACCACAAACACTTCAGCGTGCGTCGCCATCACGTGTGTGTGTGTTGTCATGGTTGCTGTTAGAGGAGCATGTCGCCGCTAAACTGAACGGAATGCTTTGCGGCGCGCTAATCTGGCGCACTTAAAGGCAACAACAACACGTCGGGTCGTGCGTGTAAAGTGGCGCTCTCCGTATAATCGGCATCGTGCCAGTGAAACATTCATGGCGCACTCAATCGGTTCAATATTTCATTTCTCGACAAAGAGTACACGACGGAACAGATGCTCAAACTTTTCCTCAGGAGAGTCAAAGTCACTTTCACGCACGTCGTGGCGCAGAAGACCAAGTGGAATCACTTGCTCGCGCATACACAATAAAGTATATCTCGATATCGGTGGTGTCCAAGCTACGGCCTGGGGGAGCGGGCCGGCACTCATTTAATTGCGTGATACGCAATTTAGAAATACCTGATTCAAATACTCCCTTTGCATACTTTTATAGTAGTTTCTTAATTATTTTCCCAACTAAAAATGTATCATCTTTTAAAATAATCAGACCCAAAGATGGACTACTACATTATAAAATGAACCTTCAGTCATCTCTTTCTGTAGGCGTAAAAAGCAGGACGAAAGAGGATTGCCATCAAGATTTTTTTTTTGTTTTTGTAAAAAAAAAAAAAAAAAGGCATTTCTATACATTTCTGGGGTCATACTCAAGGCAAATCTAAAGGCACCACTGTCTAGCTTTGCTCAGCGCATCCATACCCACACGGATGCATTGGTTTTAACGTGTTACTGGAAATAAATAAGTTTGACTACGTCTGACGTACGTGGATACGTGATTGTTTACATCCAGGGGCAACCAAAAAGTCAAGCCCTTTAGCGATCCGCCAAGGTCTCCCCCTTCGACTCGGTGTCGCACGCACGCTGAAAACCGGACTCGGCGTGTTTACGTTAGGATTTCTTCATCTGCCTTTTAAAGCCCGATGGGCTCGCTTGAAGGTGAGGAGAGCTAAGATGATGATCCCCTCTTCCTCCGAGGAGCTTTTCCTCGCGCGCACCCTCGCAGATGTCGACATTTGGTTAGGCGCTGTACACCAAGCCCCAGATTATCAAGACGCTCCTCGCCCAAAGTCTGTCGAGTCAAACTCCATAGCGCCCCCACCCCTCCCCGTGGCCCGCCCGTCCCACCCTTTCTCGGCCCGGGTGTTGCGTAACACGAGCTGCCACCTCAAGACCCGGACGAGCGTCAGCGAAGACCTGTCGTGTTATCGACCAACAGGCAGAGCAGATGGCGTGCGCCGCGCGTTCTAATGCTGCTCAAATCCAACAGGAATTGACAAGTGAAATCCCGCGCTGGAGTTTGGCCGCCTTTTTAGCTCGGCCGTTAAGCTTCTGTAGGATTCTCAATTGCAAAGTCAAACAAGAATGCCAAGGGGAGGGTCGACAGTTTAAGGACGGTACCGACGTTTTGAGGTCAAGAGGTTTGTGTGGTTTGGGATCTAATTTCTGTTCTCCATTGTTTTATAACCTGGATTGTAATTATGTGTTAACCGCCACAAGATGGCGCCAAAGAAACACACTTATATTAAACAGGGCTCTGGTTGTTGGGAGCGTGAAACCAGCAAAGAATGTAGAATCGGTAAATATTGAGTCTACAAATTATTTGAGTCAGTATCTGACTTTATACTGGGTTAGCTTCGAGATAGACGACATGTCGAAAGTAGGCCCAAATTTTTGGAAATGAGTCGTGAAATGAGGCCAGGAAGCAGGAACTCGGGGAAGGTCGACCACGTTGACTCGCATCACTCTCCCTCGTTTTCCCAGAGTGTACGAACATCCTCCGCACTCTCCCGCGGCCGCCCCTCCCCGGAACGGAACGGCGCTCCCCTTCCCACTGGAAAGTAGGCCAAGTCCAAGTGAGCGCCAGGGCTTTGCTTTTTTTTTTTTTTTAAAAGATGATCACTTTTTCTATGAGTGTTTTGGTGTGTGTGTGTGCTCACTCAAGACAAGAAAATTCACGTGGCGTGTAAAACAAAGAGCAGCATTATACAATTTGTGGGGGGAAAAACAAGGCCTGTTGAAACAAAGACAACAACAAAAATGCAGCTTTCCAATTCATTGACTTCCTCTTTTTCCACCTCTTGGAGAAAAAAAGGTCCCCTGCTACTAAAACGACTCTGCAGGATCATTGTGTGCTGCTGGATTATTTTTAGCGTACACTTGTCTTTTTTTTTTTTCCAGCGCAGTTTTCACCTTGACTCCTGCTCTGGTGACATCACAATTAACATTTCTGTTAATAAAATGGCACCTCGGCGTTTGGCGCTGAGTGTTAGAAGTCGTGCTACATCACCGGAAAACACACACACACACAGGAGGAGGCAAGTTCAATAGCACCACATTACTGTTAATGATGTATCGAGATGGAATGATGAATTCTTACACAGGAAGAGAATATTATAGATTCACTGTTACGTGAATGCCATTTTAAAAAAAAGGCTCTTCATAGTGTAAAAATGAGTCAACTCAAACTTTAAAGATAAACTTCAATTATATTTTAAATTGGGCAATTCAATAAAATATTGTGAAAATTCCTTCTCCTATATTTCACAAAATATAAAAGCTTACATAACTAATTGTCTCTTGCATTCCCCCTCTACACAAAAAAAGAAGTAAAATCAACTCAGCAAATTGTTTTGGAGCAAACAACTTGCTTGCTTTGTTGTGTTAACTAACACGGTTTACATAAATTTCAATCATGTATATTTTGGAGTTGGCCAAAATTAAATTACTGTTTTAGCCCCCCCACCAACACTATAAAAAACACAACTCGTGTTTTTGTGCCATTAGGCTCACATTTTTGTTTTTTTGCCAACCAAAAACCTTTCCATGGAGGGATCATTAAAAAAAAGTGTCATAAATCCATTTGACTCGCTTTCAAGACGTAGAAGGTAGGTCAGAATAGTTCCAAGACAGAGTTCAAATCCAAACTACAAGTTTTCCCCTTAGATCATAACGCATCTTGCCAGCCTCATTTCATGCACTCCTGCAAGAATTCATCAGCTTGACATTGTCAGCATCTTCAAAATGGCTCCCCTTGAAGATCCGGAAAAAGAATGTTTGCTCTGAGCATGTTCTTCTTGGTCTGGAGGTTCACGTCCCTTTTTTTTTTTTTTTTTTTTGCAATTGCAAATTGAGAGATGCTGTGTATTCCAGATAACGTTTGAGGTTTGTTACATCCAATAGATGTGTGACCATAACCCCGCCCACCCACTTATGATTATTTCAATTTCGACCTTCCTCATTTGGCCTTCAAGTTAATATGTTTCCACTTATGGCTGAATAATCACTTTTTATTGCCTTCTCCCTCTTTGACATCACTCAAGAAACGCACCCAAGTTTTATTTAAATCAGTGCCGGATAGCTCCACAAAGCCTTGATGGACACCACCACGATTGGATTGGTGTGGAAGTTTGGGAGGGGAGGGGGGGGGGGGGGGGGTGAGGAGGGAGGGCTCTGCAGGAGAGTGATGGCACCCTGGGTATTTTTTTTTTTCTTCTGGTCATGTGTATTTCGGTGGAAATTTCCAGGGGATATTTTAGATGTTAATAGCCCTGAAGTGGTCTCGGTTTCTTATTTAATTTCTCTCGCCTTCTTTTAAAATGTAATTCGCCCACAGACTGCGCCGCGAGGCTCGAAAGCGCGCGCGGGTTAAAAAAAAAAAGTCTCTCATCATTTCCACAGCAGAATGGAAATGGAAATGCAAATGGCGCGCACGCACACACACTCATGCCCTTGACACAACTCACGAGTGCACACAATTAAGTTGGTCATTGAGTGTGACGTCACTACAGAACACATGATTATTATTATTATAGTTATTATTACTATTGCTATTATTATTATTAATCCCGATGTGTGTCGTCCTGGCCTCACTAAACACAATAACGCTTTTTTATTGTCCAGCACTCATTTCAAACAGGCGTGCCGCAATAATAATAATAATAATAATAATAATAATAATAATAATAATAATAATAATAATAATAATAATAATAATGAAAATAAGCTAAATCAACGCCAGTTTTGGACAGGCTTTTATCCCTCACTAAAAATCCACGGCGAGATTTTGGCACCTCATGGAAGTGGGAGGGGGAAAAATGAGTGTTGCCAAAGAGGGGCGCTGTCCGTCTATCAGCGCAACAAAATCGATCCCATCGCGCCTTATGGCTAGAACACATTTTTGCCATCCTCCCCCAAAAATGCCCCAAATAATCCATAATTTGTCCTTTTTATGTCTCCTTCTAATGTGTTTTGCGCGTGTGGAATTGGGGATGCTTTCGTTTTAATTGTGAGCTCAATGTGAACGCATTTATTTTAATGAACAACAACAAAAAAATAGTTTATAGTCAGGAAAAAATGATTATTGGTAATAAAATGTGTTTGTGGTGAAACAAACACGGGATCGTAATTATTAAAATTCACATTGTAAAATAAGAATGTTTTTGGGGGGGGAAAGCAGCATTGCGAATGATTAGATGAGTAAAATATGTTTTGCGTGATATAAGACGTGAGAAGTCATCATCGCAACGCAATCGAGATATTAAAACTTACATTTAATGAAAGAAACGTGGGGAAAAAATTAGGAATCAATGCAAATGTCTGAATCAAAATATTTTGGGTGAAAAAAATATCATGACGAATGTATAGTATAAACCGCGTCGAACATTACGAATCAATTAAAACGTGTTTTAGTTAATGAACGTGGGAAAATAAAAAAAGTGTTTTTTGGAGAAACAAAAAAGTCTTCGAGGGGAAAGAGGAAATATTGCTTTATAAAAATCACGTCTTTAGAATCATAATCAGCCAATAACAATGTTCGAATGCTTGTAATAAAATAAATAATTATTTATGAATCTTAAACGTCCTTTCCAGTCAAAGAGCTATAACAAAAATATAGTTTTAAGTGCAAGGAAATATGTACGCTTGCTGCGTGGGCTCCTTCTCTAATCATTAAGAATTTGCAAGGCATTGTGGGCGTGCATGTAATTAATAATTAATCGACAAAAGATCCCTTTAATAAAGCCAGCCAGCCTGGGATGTTTGCACAAAACCATCCGAGCAAACATCACAAAGCAGGTGAGATCCCTGCAACAAAAAGTGCCGTAAATGTATTATTATTATTTTTTAAACATATATATGATCTTAATGTATGGCCGCGCGTGGATGTGGAAGTGGGCTGGACAGCTGGGCAGCGGCCGGCTGATTGACTTTGCCGTGACATCTGGGAGGCCCGCTGGCCCCTGGCACGCGCGGAGGCTGATGTCGGCCATTTACATGCAAATTTGGGGGAGATCATGAAGGGCCTCGCCCCGTAAATTCAACACACGCACACACACACAAAGGCACAGGGGTGCATGCGCACGCCGCGCGCACACGCACGCACGCACACCGGAAGCCCTCATTGGGAGTTTGATTTGATATCAGTAGAGGTCAATAGATAGAAGAGTGAGTGGGAGACACTAGTGAAAGCGACGCGTTACCCCCCCCCCCCCTATGGCGCATCTTCTCACCACCCCTAAAAATAATAAAAAATAAAACATGCTCATAATTACATTTTTATTCATTTTTGTTTGCTATGTGTGAAGACCACCACAGTACAGGGGGCTCAGCTGACGCCCCTCTCTCCGTCTCTGCACGTCCAGATGGCTGCAGCACACAGATTTGCATTCATTTCCACCGCTAATATGTCCACAACGAGCGGGGCCAGCTGCATTTGTTGTCAAATACGCTTTTAAAAAGACGCCGTCGTTCCACCGACACATTGTGTGTATACGCGCGCGCGCGTGTGTGTGTGGCGGCTTCTCTCCAGTCAACAGTATCTGATCTCTAAAGAGGATTTGCCTTTTAAAGAGAGTGAGAGGAAAAACGCGCATCAGATTTAAAAAGGAAGGTTAACTACTTAATAAGCAAAATATCGTCATCATTTTGGAGGCGCTCTTTTTTTTTTTACGTTTTGTTTTTTTGTGATTTTAGCGTGGCGCAAATGTGCAAAGCTCAATTTGGCAATAGATTTGCGCGGAGGTGAAAGCAACAGCTTATAATTCACTTATCTTTGGCAGCAGCTATTAACCCTCAGCACCGGCTAGATAGATTGCTCAGGATGGAGCAGGCGGCCCTCCTCCTCCTCCTTCTACTCCTCATCCTCCTTTTCACCACTAATGAAGCAAACTGCTCGGACCGAGGAGCATGCAAGACAGCTCGTGAGAGGAAAAAAAGTGTAAAAAAAAAAATAGTCTTACGTTATTATTAATATACATCATTTATTACAGATTGTCCAGCATTTGCATGTAACAGAAGACGTCATAACAGAAAAAGACATTTTACAGAATGATGGCACTTAACATAATTTTCGAGCTTCAATTTGTTCATTTTTAATGTTTCTTTTTCTTGATGCCGAACAAAATATTTAAAAATGAATAAATAATAAAAAAATAAAAATAAAACTCACCTCTTTTGAGGGGCCTACAATGGAAAAGGTGGTGAAAAAGTGAACGAGGCAAAAATCTCCGTGCTCGGCGCTTTGGAAACAGGCAAGCGTCACGCCTCCGTATATGGTCAAAGCCCCGCCCCTTCCCCCGCGTCATCCCGTGACGGCTCCTCTCCCGTGGGTTTAGAGTTTTGGCTCCCGGGAAAGAGTGCAGTCCTCGGGGAAAGAGGGCTTAGTTTTGCATGTTCCCATCCAGCGTGCGCCACGCCGCCGCCACCTCCACGCCAACGGGGCCCCTCTTCTCCTCCGCCAGCGCCGACACTTCCACATCTCGCGTGTAGCGTGGAACACCTTTCCACTGGCGAGCAGTGTTTGGAGTGCTTTTTCTTGAGTGGGGCTTTCTCTTTTTTTTTCGTCAACTCCTGAAGGTTTTGGACGCCGGTGCTTCGGGGATGTGTCCACTTTGAGAGCAGCATCACCCACGAACACAATCATTTTTATTCCTCCACGCAAAGAAAAAAAAGAAACACAATAATATCGCATTTTTTTACGCTCGCGTGTGTGTGGATATCTCTCTTAACCCACTCGAGCACTTTTGAGAATTGTTCACAGCGGACGGAGAGAAGAGGGAGAGCGGACCTGTGTGGACTTTTGGACGGATAAGCCAACACGCGTGGCGTGGACCCTTATTCCCCCAACTCCCACCACCGCCACCTATATTTTTTTTATTATTTTATTTTTTTATAATCTTTCCCACCTCACGCAGGAGGCTTCATGTTTGGGATTCAGGAGACGATACCGCGGGGCGGCACGACCATGAAGGAGGAACCGCTCGGCGGTCTCAACTCGGTGCGCTCATGGATGCACACGGCCGGGGTCGTGGACGCCAACACAGCCGCGCAAAGGTATCACCATTGTGACACCACCACCACCACCAAAAAAAAAATCATAGTGGAACTTGAATCTCCGCAATTGGACTGTTTTTGTTCGTGGAAGCTATTCCACGAACAAAAAAATTCCAAATGCCGAGATGGGAAGTTTGAGGAACCAGAACGACACTCCTCCGTGTGTCCTTGTTCACCCCGCAGTGGAGTCGGCCTGGCCCGGGCGCACTACGAGAAGCAGCCCCCGTCCAACCTCAGGAAGTCCAATTTCTTCCACTTCGTGCTCGCCTTGTACGACAGGCAGGGGCAGCCAGTGGAAATCGAGAGGACGGCTTTTGTCGACTTTGTGGAGAAGGAAAAAGTAAGAGCACCCCTCCTAATTTATCCCATCTCCAAAATGTCAATTTATCCACTCTTTTATTTTTGTTGATTGCTATTTTGATTTTTTTTTCCCCCTTGCAGGAGCCAACCAGTGAAAAAACCAACAATGGGATACATTACAAACTACAGTTATTGTACAGTAACGGTAAGTAAAGTCATTATTATAATAATGCCACCTGAATTGACATTTATAGTAATCATGATAATATTTATTGAATTACTTACGAACTAAAATCAATTTCCTGTGTTCATCCAGGTGTCAGAACAGAACAGGATCTTTACATTCGGCTAATTGATTCCATGACGAAACAGGTAAGTTGCATGGCTGAGAACCAAAGAAAATTCAAAATAACTAACGCACCAACAACAGCTAATATAATAAGCAAACGATAATAAGAAGCTGTAACGTGAGAATAGACTCACTTTGTCCGACCATTAAAAATTGAAACACGTCTGCTGATCCCCTTTCTCGCAAGGGCTCAGAGGTGAAACCCGTGTCAGTAAAAAAATTAAAAAAATAAAAAAGCGGAAAAATAAATGCAGCTCATATATTCGTGTTGTAATTTTTTCCAATATATTTTATTTTTTAAAGAAGGAATACACGCAGAAATGCCCGCCGTCCATTTCGTACGAGAAGCCAAATTACGCTGTTTGATATTTGGTTATTATTATTTTTTTTAATTGAAGAAATAGAGCCTTGCCGTGACGTGACGTCCAACGTTCACACACACTCGCACGCGCACACACATTCCCGCGCCAATGATCCGAGTCAATGACGCAGAACAAGCAATTTATGGATTTCTGTTTCCTCGGCTGCAAAATGGCCACATCAATCAAAAGCAATAGGGAGAAGGGAAAAATGTTAAAAATAAAATTTCAAATAATAATCGGTCGCGATGTCACAATTCGCCACCAAATTAGAAACAATTTAGTCGCAAAACACGTGACGCGAATTAACGCTCGCTAATTTTTTATTTTTTTTATTTAATCTATATTAGATTGATTTCCTTTTAAATTTTAAAAGGGCGCCGTCCGTTGGATAATAGGTGAGTCTCCTTAGAAACGGGAGGATGAGGAGGATGGTGAGGATGATGAGGAAGAGGGGGAGGAGGAGTGAGGGAGGGCGGCAGAAGTGATCGCTCCACGCCATCTGTTTCAGCCAATGCTCAAAAATTACTCGAGCGTACACCGCCAGACAGCCGCCACCGCCGCCGCCGCGCGCGTTTTATCCACAGAAAAGATCATTGTTAGCGGCTCAAAAAATAAACAACAGATTGCCCATTAACACTTTCCCCCAAATATCCCCAGATTATAAGCATATTGATGACACTTCTATTGGAGCGAAAATGCCCCCCCCCCCCCCCCCCCCCCACACACACACACCCCTGTCAGTCTGTCCGTCTTAAATGGATTAAATGGGAGGGAAAACAATACACATTGGAATTATTAGTATTTGGAATTTCATCAATAAGATTAAAAAAAGTGACGGAACACAAAAATAAATGATGTGATAAACTGATACAGTATTAATATAATATTATATTTATATATAATTATATATAAAATTTGTCATTGTAAAATGTGATGCCAGAAATAATTTCAGTCAGAATTAATATATATATATATATATATATATATATATATATATATGAAACGTGTGTTCATATTGATTCGTTCCTGCCGTCTTTCTAATGTTCAAATGTCAATTTTCATTTCCAAAGGCCATAGTTTACGAGGGCCAAGACAAGAATCCGGAAATGTGCAGAGTTCTTCTGACCCACGAAATCATGTGCAGGTAAGACTACATGCCACTTTTGCTTTTCTTTAATATTTAATCTTTCAAATCTCTTCCTCCGTGACGTGTGACTCAACATGCATCACCAAAGAGTGGGCGCCAAGTTTTTCAACGCTGGTTGAAATGGTTTCTCTTTCTTTTTTTGGAGTGTGCTCCACTTGATGTGAGCTGTCAGCGATGTTTAGCGAGCCTTTTAGCGCTTTGCGCACGCATTTTTGCCTCTCACGTTGCGCTGCCATTCAGGCGCTGTCACCGATACCCAAACGCCTTTTGTTGTTATTGTCGCGAAACCCCCCCCTACTCCCCCCCGCCGCCCTCCCTGCTAGCGATTGCAAGCACTGAATTCAGATACTCGTTGCTTGACCCCCCCCCACCTCCTCTTTTTATTATTATTGTTGCATCGTTTCAATTGAAAAGCGCATGCATCATATGCTCTTTTTATGCCCCCCCCCCCCCCCCCCTTGTAGCTCAAACTCATCACTCACACTCAATTTGCACGCGCATCCATCACTTTGTTTTGTCACACTCGGAATATCCGGCGTGGACACCGCATTAGGAACGACACACGTGCTCAAATGTGCACCGCGTCATACTGAGAGTTGTTCCTAATATTTTGCTCTTTGAAATAAGATGCATGACCTGTAATGAGAGTAGTCGATTATTTGATACTAGTCATTTGTATGGGTAATAGAAACGACAGCTGTTTTTAATATTTAGCTTTCTTTGAATTGATCAAATCAATACGAGGGCAGCTGTAATATTGAAAATAATTAGTTGACTGTATTTTGCAATACTTGCACAAATGCATTGCATCATGCTGAGAGCTGTTGCTAATATTTTGCTTGTTCCTGTATTTACTGTATGGCCAGTGATCCCATCCAGAATAGTAACTGATTACTTTTATAAACATGACTGTCTTTCTCCTTATTGTAGTTTGTCCTAGTTTGTAGAAGAGTGTATGGCTGTTCCTAATATTTTGGCTGCCCACTGTGACTGATATAAATGTTTTGATTAATGTTACATTGCTCAATTTTGTTAGAGTAGTGAGATTACTTTTACAAACAGCCTCAAATAGCCTTTAAAGTGTAACCGTGCACCCTTTTGAGTGTCGCCTCATTTAGGAATTTGTCAATTATTTCACTTTGCAGTGTTGTCAAAGTGTTAACGGACGAGACCGACAGCTGTTCCTAATATTATGACTGGCACTTCTATATCATTATTGTGACTGACTTTAGATGAACCCTCCATGTAACAAATATGTTCATCACTGTTATGCTGAGAGCGGTTCCTAATATTTTGGCTGCCTCTTACGACGCATATTATTGATGCATTATTGGTAAATTTACATTGACGTCATCTTGACTTAATTTCCCAACACAGCACGTCTGTGTAGCTCGCCGAGACTTGTTTTTGACGTGTATCGATTCATGCTGAGAGCTGTTCCTAATATTTTGGCCGCCCATAATTATCGCTATTAATAACTACATGCCCGGCAATGCCGCGGGCTGGTGAAGTATATGCAGAATGCACCGATGGAGTTTACAAAGGTGCCTTTTGACCAACAAAGGTTGGAAGTATATTATGTTTATAATCGGAGTTTGAAGTGCATGGTTGTATCCAATCATGTACGTTCATACACACAATATGAACGCTCACTTTTGATTGACAGCTATGGGTTCTTGATTGTGGCTGTTGAAGTGTAGTGAGTCTTTCTGTGAGTTGTTGAGAACATTTGGGAGAAGCTATTAAACGTTAGATCAGCGAATGATAATTAAGGCACACCTGCACAAAAAAAACTCAAACAAAAAAAAACCACCCAGATACAAAATGCGCCTTTGGAAAGATGATTGAGCAATATTTGCAAGATTTTCTTAGATCATTACAGTAGTTTTTGTGTAATTTAAACTAAGTGGCCAATCCTTTAAAAATCTTTTAGTCACCTAAACTTTAAAAAAGTGTCTTATATATCACTGTCTTTATTTTTTCCCGTCATAGATTCCTTTTCTAAAAAAAATTTGGTCTCTTGAAATGACGCGTTAGCATGATTATTGCTGCTGTAAATCAGACATGTTTTTTTAAATTTTATTTTAATTCCCCCCCCCAAGCTGAGCGAGCTCGACCGACAGTATCTTTGCACAAATCTTTGTTTGGTTTCCTGCACCATATGGCGTAAATCAATCTTATTCTCAAGAGTTTTCATTTCAAATGCAAGCCCGGATGATGAATTTGTTTATTTCAGTTTTTTTTTTTTCCCCTTTCCTAATTCATGTTCAAATCAAAGGATGTGAGAGTCAGCTAGCTGCAAGCTCTGGATTGGCGTGGTAGAACGGAGGGGGGGGGGGTTATGAGGGGGGTGCGTCTGAAACATGTGGTGGAAGATAGATTAGTGCTTTTGAGGCCATAATTGATAAATGCCTCGCAGAAATATTGGTTGAGGGTGGCACCTTGCATCTCCCTCAGAAATAGCAGCTTGGCAATTAGAGGTAAACAAAAGCTGAAGCTGTGAAAAGTGACTCCCCTGCCTCCGCCCCCCTCCCACCCCCGTGCATCCCCTCCCCTGCAACGCTATAAGCCAAACAACACAACATGTTGTTTTTCCACATTTTTTTTTTTTTATCTATCAGCATCAATGCAAGCAGTCAAGCTAGCCACATGCGTGGTCGCCACTCGATAAACGCACGCTGGGCTTGGGGAGCTTTTGTGTTTTCAGCGCTGTTGCTGAGCGAGCGGGACAAAAAGACTTTGTGGCAAGTGAGTCAACGAGAGTCGGCCAGGATCATTTTGAAATATATACATAAATATTCACTTTTGAATCTTTTTTTTTTTTTTAACTTGCCCCAATGACATCTGTACAATTTCTTTCGACACAAGACGGGAAGAATGAGATGTTACATCACACCCTTGGACAAAATGTAGTCTTACGTGTTAGCCAATTATGTAATTTCAGAGAAGTTAAAAAGAAAAAGTATTTTTTAAAAATATGTATCCGTTTAGATTTCCCTCAATTTCTTGACAGCCCTTTTCACACAGAGATCCAGCAAACGCATTGGCCCAGAAGACCACACAAGTAGCTTGCTGGCCTGTTCTAAAAATAGCTCATCAATTGCCAATTTAAACATTTGCAAAGATTTTCTGTTTTGTTTCGATTTTGTTTCTGGATGATTCTGACCCGTCCCGTGTGTGTCCCGACAGCCGATGCTGCGACAAGAAAAGCTGCGGGAACAGAAACGAGACCCCGTCAGACCCGGTGATCATCGACAGGTAGGACCCCCAGCTTGCCTTCTCTCGTTAGGGTGGATGGGAAGGGAGAGGGGGGGGGGGAGTCAAACGAGCGACAAAACGGCCGAGGGGATGCGAGCCGGCGAACAAACGAGCGTCCTTCCCCTCCCTCGGCGCTGCCAGACGGCGCCGGCTCGGGCCGACTCGCATCTTCTGAGCGGGGGGGGGAGGCGTGGGAGTGGCTGGGGGGGGTCTTTCCCAGCTACCTGTGTGCCGAAGGGGCGGTCAACCACCTGGATGGTGGCGGGGGTTGTTTAGTCGCAGGTGGTTCAATCACTAGAGGATCACGCTGGGAATACACCTAATTAGCTCGGGCAACTTGGTGTTTATTTGGCTGGTGCACCCCCTTTTGTTTATCACGCCGTCAGACGCTTTTTTTGTTTGCCAGTGATGATTTTGTATTGTGGAAAAAAAGTTGTATAAAATGACTCCCAATTGCTAAAATAGATTCACATTTAGACTTTTGCACAGTATCGTACCGTACAGGCCCTTTTTCCGAATCTTAGCAGCAGGTGTAAAATATGATGGAATTTTTTTTTTTCTCCCATCACCTTGGGGGAAGTCTGCGCTCCTGTGTATCTCCTCCTCTTGTGCTGCTCGCACCTGGAGGGGAGCCGCCGCATATCTGTGACCTTCCCTTTTCCCATCCAAAGTGGGCGAACAAACGCGTCGCTCCCCCCGCCGTGGATAAGTCATGCTGAATAATATGTCTTGTGCACGTTAAGGAGGGGAAGAGGTGTGTGTGTGTTAGGGGGGGATCTCAATGTAACTTTCAGCATGTCGTAGAAAGAGATGGATTATTTTGTTCCGTTATTTTATTTCAAATTTTTCTTCAAATTTGTAATAGACTCTTTCATACATATCAAAGCTGAACAGTGGTGTCTTGAGATATTCCAAAACCAAATTCCTTTTTCTTTTTTGTAAGACAAATTGCACTCAATAGTATTGTACTGTAAACACACTGCAATCATTTCTGCCCGACAAAGCCGGATCACGTTGAGTACAAAACAGTACCTCGTGTCTTGTGCTTCTGTGTTCTTCAACTGTGGTGTCTATTGGGCGCATGACTGCCGCCAACAGGTCATGTACGTGAATTGGTAGCAACTGGATGTTGTTTTATCTCTTCTTGTCTCGAGGCAGAAGCGTAGTCGCGACATCTTTCCAATGTCCGGCGAAGGCGGGAAATTTCTGGAATGAGACGGCAATGACATGAATACTTGGTCAGGTTGAACCTTTCCGTCTTGAACACCCCCCCCAAAATGGCAAACATCAGATATTCAGTCAGATTTTCACGAAAACAAAACATGCAAAAAAAAAAAAGCAACAATACAGATGTACTATTTTTCAAGGACTCAAACTGCTGTCAGCCACTGCTCTCACCCAGACACTCCCGCCACCCGTCTAGGTCCCGCCTCTTAAAGACACATGACACTGCGATACATATTGTATTTTCTGTCCATTTTACGCTGGCAATTACTTCTTTTAATACTCAAATCCATTTACAAGTCATGCTGAATGCATTTTACGCGGCTTGAGGAGGTGAGGCGGGGCGAGGGGAAGGCTGCGAGGGGGGCATCCGAATGTAACTCTCACCACGTCGTAGGGAGAGACAGCAATGCTAATGTTTGACTAGGCGGAATCACTGTTTGCTTAGCGGCGAATGCCTGCTATCTGACAGAGGGGACAACTCTCTTATTAGTAATCAAATCGGGCTGAGCAGTTGTTGCTGCCACTCCACTCCAGCCGCTTCTCATGCATGGGGAAGTAGGAGCCGGCTGCCCTGGGAGCCTGGATGGATTACCGCAGCTACTGCTGTCTGCAGGGCAAACTCACACACACACACACTCACGTACAAGGACACAGACGGCGGAGGGGATGCTGCATGCAAAAAAGCGGGCCACGGCGCTTTTATGTCGCCTCGGCGTCATTCAAGAGTTTCGCACGCGCGTTGTTCCGCAAACGGACGGACAAAACGTGTAACTTAAGTACAAGGCGAGCGGGATGAACGCGAGGGGAGGAGGAAGAATTAAAAGTCAAGCAAGGAGAAGGGCTGGGAAGAGAAAAGGAATAGGAGGGAGTGGAAGAGAGAGAGACAGGGGGCGGGGGGTATTGTAAGCTAGACCGGCTCAGGGAAGGGCTCGGGTTTTCATTGTGGCCGCTCTGAATGGGAGTGGAGTATCCCTTTCCTGGCACAATGAGCGGCTCTGTTGAAACACAAAAGCATATGTTCCTCATTAGACCCTCCCATTGTCTCCATGTCGTAACTATGAGACTGTCAGTGCGCCCTCGCGGACCCTCGCAGGTTCCCAGTGACTGGGGGAGCCTCACTATTTAAAAAAAAACAAAAAAAAAAAAACAGCCCAAGCGGGACCGGGTTATTCCCCCCCCCCCCCCCCCCCTTCTTGTCCTTTTTACGCCGGTGTGTTAAATTATTCGCCGCGGCTGGTCCAAACTGGCGTGTTTTACTGCCGTTTGCGTTACATGTGTCGCCCTCGCACGCACGTCATTACGAGGCACCTGCGCGAGGCCGCCTGATTACTTCCAATCCACTTGACTGACATAAGGTTCGGCCGCCGAGGTCCGAGAGCCTGAATCAACCGCGTCTGCGTACAATTACAGTGTGGAAACCCAACCTTTGGAAACACAACAGCTCCGCTGGGAATTTAAACGGGGAGGGGGACGGGGGTACAGTTAAGTTGCACCTGAACTGAGTTTGAACTGGACGATTTTCCAAAAACGGGACGGCCATTAAATTCCAAGGCCCCGAGAAACAATGGTTGCCACATACATGGTGGCTGTGACATGAGGAAATGAGACTTTGCCACAAAGACGCCTTCAGTCCAGACATTTTGCACAAAATCCAGCTTTTCCTTTGAGTTAGAATTGATTTATGCAAGCAAGACAGGAAACTAAAGTTTTCAATTAAATGTAGCGTGTTACTTTTTCATACAAATAATTTTCTTTCAGGGACATTTAAAAAAAAAAGTTGTATTGAGTGTTGGAATTCACATATTAATACATTAAATATAGGATATTTGTTTTTAATCAACTGATCATTTAAGTGGGTCAGAGGTTAAAAGTAGGGCAGTGTTGTTTAGTTACTTTTTGTACACAATCCTACTATTTACACTAAACACTTAAAATGGAAGGGTTTAAACTTTATAGAATGTTAAGTTGGCTAATTCAACAAAACATTTAAAGTTTTGCTATTGTGAAATTTGCATTTCACAACAAAGAAATACACGTAAAAAAACGGCTTCAACGCAAACAACTTGCTTGCTTTGTTATGCGAACCAACATTGTTGCCATACAAGTTAGTAATGTATATTTTTTAAAGTTAGTCTTCCAACTTAAATTATGATGTCATGTTTATAGTTATATGGAGTTACTGGGTTGGAGTCAGGGCACATCTGTTCCATAACGTGACTCATAAAAATATTTGGGCGTCTGCTAGTCATTCAGAAAATGTCCATTTTCTTTCTCCTAATTAAACAGCATTACTTTTCATACAACATCTCACTACTAATGGTGTCATATTTATAGTTTTATTATAGTAAAGGGGTTAGAATCAGGCCACATCTGTTCCAGTCATAAAAATATTTGAGGGGTCTACAAGTCATTCAGAAAATGTTCATACTCTACAAAGTAAAAGATCAACAATTTTTGTCCGAGATGAGTATGTATATCCTTTTTTTTGGGGTCGAAAATCATAATATTTATGCGCTGTGTAATTGTAGTTCTAAGCAATTAGGGGGTTACAATAAGAACATACGAGCCATAAAAAAAGTTTGGGGTCTGCTAGTCATCCAGAAAATGTCACTTTACTACTAATTGACGTGTATATGCAGTCAGGTGGTTCGCTCGCTTTGATTTCGCGCGTGGGGGAGGCGCCGAGCAAAATCCAACTAACATTGCCATTCATTTTGTGGTTTGGAGGTTGAAGTTGGAACACATTAGTCCCATGTTTGCGGATAACCCAGAAAATGTCACTTTTCTCTTCAGTGGCTTGCTTTATTTTCTTCTTCCCCCCCGTACAAAATCTGAGTAAATTCTCGTGAGAACAGGCTCCTTGGACTGTATCATTGATGGCGTTCACGCACTGTAACATTTTCCCAGATGGTAACGCGGGGGCGGAGGGGAGGGGAAAGGGAAGGGGAGGCGTGTGCTGCTAGCTGGCATCGAGCGAGACATTAACTGGCGTTCCCATGGATCTGGCATGTCCGACAGAGTTTGGGAAACTTATCATTCCAAATGTGTCCTATTTTCCTGCGGTCAGGCCAGACATCTGTTTACCCTATTTTCCCTTGGAGTACTAATACTTTTTTTTTTTTTTTAAGAGGAAGGATTCTCTTTTTAAAAAAAAACAAAAAAACGTTGCTGCGATATACTAGAGAGCCAACAGCTGTCCCATAGTTTCAGCACTGCTTGCTCTTTAAATATTTCAACAGTTAAATTTGATGCCTTTGCATTATTCAGACACGTTTTCACATGAAGGGAAGTTGCGTTTTTGGTGGATTGGTGACTTTTTATATCTTCGGGGAGCGTCGGTGCTCTGCGAAATGAGCCGTTTCGATCGTGCCCTCGTTTCCTTGCGAAGAAAATAATAATCAAACACTCAAATCTTGGCGCTAGCGTGGAATGAACGACTCTTTTTTTTTAAGCGAAGTCAAATCAGTGTAATGTTTTTTTTAATTGAATTTGGTAAAAAAATAAAAAACAAATGAGATGACCTTGCAAAAAAAAATCACGTATTAAATCACAATGGCAATATTGGGAGGACTGGCGCAATTAGATTATTTTTCCAAATGATTCCGTCCACGAACACAGTTGGGTAATAATCGTGCGCGGATTTAGCAGATCCCCGCAGATGTCACATTTCTAAGTTAATGGTGCCTTAAAGTAAGTGGGGGTGTCGCTTTATTCAGTGGGTAATTTGAGTCTTTAGAATGATAGTGATGAGATAGCCAATATGTGATTAGATGCGTCGCCAGTCTACAGTGCGCGCCGAGCATGGCGCGCATAACTCAATTTGCCGCGACTGGGGCGCGCTTGCTAGCCGTCCTCGCTCGCTCGCATATTGACTTTGTCTCCTCGCGTGTGAAAGATTAGACACGTTGTTGTGGCTCACGCATGGATTTTGTAATAAGACAACAGCGTGCCGCTGAAAGACGAGAGAAAATGACTCATTCCCGGCGTCCGGGTTCAAAGTTCACCTTTGACTCAAGAAATATGCGCTCAGAAGAGGGGGGCGGAGCCAACAAATTATTTTTACTGGGGCGACAGCGTATTATTCATTGGCCTCTATCTACACATAATAAAAATGAGTGGCTGTCATTGTGTTTATATATATATTTTTTATTGTGAACAAAGACTTTCTTTATGCACCAGATAATTCACTTATGCCGCAGTATAGCGCCACCTACTGATAAGGAGGAGTTGCACAACGGGTGCATGTGTGTTAAAAAAAAAAAAATATGTATACACACACACATGCATGCAAACACACACACACGCAGGCACATGTGTGAGTCTTCTTGGGGGAATCCAGATGATGTTAGCATCCGCGTATACTGACCCACCCCGGATCCAAACCCACGCCGCCCGCCTCCTTTCATTCCGGCCGTCGAGGCACTCCCTTTCACTTCCTGTCACAAAAGGTCAAAGAGCAACGACCTCTGGAGAGCAGCCCAGCCGTTGAATAATTCATGACATTGACTTGTTATTTTCTCCCCTTGTCTTCTTTTTGGTCAGCACACGCACACAGCAATGAGCTTGCGGGCGTGCTGCGGGAGGCTTTTATTCATTTAGCTCATTTATAAAGGCCTCAGCACACCTGTTCTTGTGTTAATGCAATTACATTTTGGCCTAATGTACATTTTGCTTAGCCCCCCCCCCCCCCCCCCCCCACACACACACATCGTCATGTCTCTCATTAGCTGGCCTGTATTTTCCAAATGACTTTGCATTCTCGTTCATTTGCGTAACACCTACGAGGTCATTTCCCAGAGTGCACTTGACTTGTTGTCAAGTTGTTTACCAGAAACATAAGGTGGCAGCCCTCGGACGCCTCGACACCCCCCCCCCCCCACACACACACACTTTACTGTCAGCGTCGCACAGACAAAAATCTGGGTAAATTTGCGTGCTCCCCATCTGTTTTTTTTGCAAAAGTGTGATTACCTCCAAAAGCTGAACAAATGCCAGTATTTATAAGGTCAGGCCTTTATGTGGAAATGTGATGTAAATGAGAATCAGCGAAAGGGGACATTAAACAAAATTAAATTCATTGTCTCCGTTAATGTCATTTACATTTTTGGCTCTGTCAAAAGAGGATTTCTAAAACCATTTTAATTGCGCGATGGAGAGGAGGGCGTGTTTGCGGCGGGCGTCTTGATAACCTGCGTCGACCGTTCTGTTTATGAAGCGCCTAAATGACTTTTTTTTTTTTTGCGCACCGCATCTGCACGGAGGCAATTAAGATGGCACTCAGTCGCCGGTGATAATCTGCTGCCTCCTTAATGAAAATCATAAAAGAGGAAGGGGTCAGTGTTGTCGGGGATTGCGGCAGGTGCTTTCTTTCTATATTTACACACCTGCGGGCACTAATGAACTCGCCCCGCAGGGTGTCACGTCGAATTCAATTTTTTAATATCTAAATATTTCATATTTGAATACAAAATCTTTGATCATCCACCGATATCGAGTACCGATACTTAAGTGCTTTTGCCAAGGAAGTATCGGCAGCTTACCCGATAAGTAAAATAAAGCTGATTATCAGCCCATCCCTATAAAAGGCGGGGCCTAACGGGCTTGGTGTGACGTCAGCGGGTGTGTGTGAGTGTCTGGGTGTGAGCTGTGGCTGACAGCAGTTTTACTGTTCTTCCGGCGTGGCTCTCCTTTTGCTAGGGCAACACAGTAAATCGTCAGGAAAAAAATAAATACAGAAACGTCAAGCCAAGCGCTGAGACGGGCAGGGCCGCCGAGGTCGGCGTGACGTTGGAGCGAAGCTCGTCTCCTCCCGTGCCAGAGCGGCGAGTGCAGGAAGTGTTGAGAGCGAAAAGCTGTACTTGGCGCGGAGCCGTTGGCTCGCCGTTCGGCGAAAAATGAAACCCAGACCCTTTTCACTTTCTCTCTCTTTCTCTCCGCGAGCCAGAACCTCCGTCCCAGCGCTCCAACACGCGGGATTGGGTAATAGTGTTTCGCTAAGCAAAACATTACCTCAAATTATCCTCGCCCTGTTTTCTATTCCCTCCTCCCTCGTGTCAGTTTTATCGCAGTTTGTAAATGTCAAGACGCGCACAAAAGACGCACGGCGTGAAAGGATTTTTTTTCCCCTTTCTCTTCCTCCTCTTCTTCTCCTTCCAAATTACGCTCACATGTTTGGGTTCGCATGAGTGGCGGTTGCACGTAAACGCGGTGCCTGGCGTTCCCCGGGGACGCCCACCTCACCGGGGTAGCGTTCCCCAGTGGCATCAGCTAATGGCAAGACTTGACAACAGCAGAGGAGCCGGGGGTGTTGTGTTTTACTAGCGCTGAGCAGGGGTGATGACTTTAACATGTGTGCGCACAAGGAATGTTTGCGTGTGCGCGCGTGCACGTGCGCTAAAGAGAAGCGAGCGAGGTGCGCACGCGAGCCAACACAGCCACGGTTCGGCTTGATGGCAGTGAAAGACGAAACATGGTTCCACATGTGTTGAGAAAGAGCAGTCCATCTGTCCATGGAGACAACCCCCCCCTCTCCCCCCTCCCCAACTCACCACCCACTTCTCTTTCCCCTTCGTTCCTTCTCTTCCTTCCTTCCCTGGCTTTCGCTGCTGACAGAAACAAAGCCAGAGTTGGGCTGATGGGACGGACGCCGGCGCCAAGAGCAACACGCGTTGCATGAGGGGAATAAGAAAGGCTTAGAGCGACTTATTACCTCCACCAAGGAGGTTTTTGCTAGTGCGAGGGTGTGAAAAAAAACACATAAAAAAAGGGGGCCGTGTCTATCTATGACAAAAGAGTATCTGGAGTTGTTGCAATGACATTATCGTTTGATTTTTAAAGATAATTGAAAATAGATCAATAGCTTAGGTGGCTTTTTTAATTCAAAAATTTACAATTCAGCTTCTCAGGAGTGAATATTTTCCAATTTCTGCCGTCCTCCATTAAAACCAGACTTTGTGTTGAATAAAAATAAAAGATCTGTATTTACTTTCGAAAACAAGCAACATTTTTGCCTATTTTTTTTTTTTATTTTGGCAAAAGGGACAGATTTTTTAAATTCTTAATAATCAATAAATCCACAAAACAATCGACATATGAATCGATTCAAACAATCGTGAGTTGCAGCCCTACTGCATAACCTGTGCTAGACTGAGGAACAGAGTACCATGTCATTATTTTTTATATATTCTTATATAATCATATTTCATTATTCATGTCTGTTTTTCTGGAACATCAAAACATTCCAATGCATTGACAGACGCACGCACGAGTGGCGTTGCGGCGCTACGTAGCTACGTAGCCATATGTCTGTTTGTTTTGACTCCTGTCAGCCATTTGGTGACATTTCCCGCCACCTCTCAATGCACCGAGCGCAATTCCTGCCAACACGACGCGCAAGTTCTCATAGCCGCTTGTTAAAACTTGCATCCGCCGTCTCGTTGTTGCGCTTGTGCGGCTTTCTCAGCGAGGGCGAGTGATTTATTGGGATATTATGACAGAAAACAACCGATAAAAGACTCCTTCCCCCTCGCAAGCGAGTCGACTCGACTGGAAATGGTACATTATTGAAATTAAAGCCGGAGTAAATAAAACATGTCACTCTTCCTCAAATATTTAGCGCTGCTGTATAATTGACGGCGATGTCGTTTGGTGGCCTGAAGCATTAATGACGCTTTGCCAAACAGAGTCTGTAAAGAGCCACCGCTGTTTTTGTTTTTCCCCCTCCATGTTTTTTTTTTTTTCTTCTCCTTTCCTTGGCGTGTTCTCGCTCCCATTCTGTCCCTATTAGGTTTCCCTTAATTGTCAAACAAACTGTTGGGTCAACCTCAGTCGTATCTGGCCGTAAAACAACGGATCGGGCCGAGTTGAGGGATATATGTGGTATTTCATGGGAGGCGGAGTAATGCTGGGGTTTTATGGTTAAGTACCAGTTCACGCCCATGCCATTTGTTTCGCATTAGACTGGAGGTTTTGTAAATCAGATCAATATGTTCGCCGAGATGCGATTCCTCGCCGGGATCTCCCGACCTGTTCTTTCCTCAAGTATTTTTCTTGAGGGGGGGATAAGGAGGGGGTTGCTTGTCAATGAGAACCTCTAACCCACCCACAGACCCCCCCCCCCTCCCACTACCCACTTTCTCCCATGCGTTTATTTCCTCTTTCTGATTTTTTAGCGTGTTGTGGTTTGTTAACAAGATGATGTACAATATTTTATGAAAACAAGCCGACAAGTCGGTAAAGAAGTCAGGCCAGGATGAAAAATGAAAACTAAGTTGTGGAAAAAGTGCAATTGGAGCTGTCTGGTTCCTTTTAAATGGGGTTAAAATGTGTTTTTCTTTAGATTTTTTTTTGTATGCATCCCACAGTTATCATTTGAATATTTTCTATGTCCACATTAACATTGCTTATAAAAATAAAAAAACAAGTAGATTTTTTTTTTTTTTATAGTAATGCACTTGGCCTTTTTTTCCCCCACTCTAAACAGTGTTTAAAAATTTGGCTATTTCGAACTACACCCCAAAAACTGTCATGCAGATGAGGAACAAATAAATTCCATCAAAAATATAAAACCAAATATACATGTATTTTTTTTTTTGTCATCATTGGACAGCAAAAAATTGCGCAAGCCTTCCTCCCATCTCCGTTTCCCCTTCGCTCCATCTATTTCCATTTTCTGAATGTTGCAATTTGTAGCGTGACACGGTTGAGATTAGGACAGGCCGAGCGGTCGTAAGATTCCATCGGACATGCTCCTGCTGGCGTGAGGTCACGGGACATGCGATTGTGCGTGCGTGTGTGTGTGTGGGGGGGCTATTCAGCGAGAGGGTCATCAGTTACCTCGGGGAAACGAGCTGGTCCGCCGGCTGCTCCGCCCGGGGCCCCCAGGGGCTCCCGGGATGTATCGGAGCAGAGGTCCCGGCGGAAAGAGCCCTGAACCGGTGTCATTTATTACAAGTGACAAGTTATTTCTAACTATGGCCGTGTTTTGATTGGTTTACAAGGCTGTCGTTTGGAACGGTAACCACAGCTCCCTCCCCATCCGCACTCACAAATCACAAGCAAATGATGAATGAAGCTGAATTAGAACAAAAAGTTGAAAATAAAATTCAAGCTAAATATTTTCACATGGCTTAGTTCTCGCCACGGGACATCTTCCGCCGTGCATGTCGGCTTCGAAGCATTACATCGATGCTATTAATGGTGTGTTTTCACAGCGTTTGACCATTGCTCTGCACAGAGGGTCACCGGGGTGTTCCGCACAGCACCGCCCCCCTCCCCCTTCTTCTTTTTTTTTTTTTTAACTGCCGACCCCAAACTGCGTTAATGATATATGACAGAAATTTCCTTGTGCTGGTTCAGTGGCAAGAAAGGTCTTGGCTAGTCTATATCAATCCATCTGACTTATGTTCCCATGTCTTGAATTACCGCTTGATGGAAACCTGCTGCGGGCTTCTCTTGCCAATTGAAATCAGATCTCCTCCACAGCCCGGTGTGATATTGATCCATATTCAACACCCAGGCTGCAAATCGATCACTATTGATTTACAATAAAAAAACCTCCTCTGCTTGTTCAGCATTGCGGTCGATGCTTTAAAGCAAAAAAAAAAGGAGGGGGGAGGAGAAATGAAAAAGAAGAGGGGGAAAAAACTGTTTTTTACAGCCGAGTCGTGGTGTTGAAATAGCGAAAGGAAAGGAAATGTGTCATTTCATTCGACAAGGTGGCGGCGGGGGTGACGAGAGCGAGTGAGCAAACCTTGAACCGTGAGCGATGATGCGAGCCCGCCGTGTGAGACCGAGCAATAAAAAACGCTTTTACAGGATGACACTTGTATAAGGACTCATTTACGGGAGGGGAATTAGCGAGACCCCCTCGCTAAAGCTGTCATCCACCAAGTTGACGAGCAAACGTAATGACGCCTTCCTGCCTGCCTGCCACCCAGCCAGTCCCCGTTAGCGGCGCTGGAACGGACTGAGGCGACCCCGCTCACTTCCAGTCCAGATCCACTTTTATTCCTGTCACATCTTAGTCCTAATCTCTCGGACTTCCTCCCCTCCGCCAAGTAACTGTTCCCATCCAGCAGGTCCTGGCGCCGACATCTGAAAGTTATTATCCCCAATCTCTGACATCCAGGAGTTTACAGTTATATAATGATGGGGAAAACCACATGTCCCCAGAGGCAGAGAACATTTTTGAGATGCCTCTCCATCTGTTTTTAGGGGGGGGGGGGGTGTAAACCCTTTTCGGGCCAAAGTCAGAATGGCGAGTTGTTGTTTTTTTGGAACCAGCCAGGCTGGGAGTCATTATAAGGGGTGATAAAGCAAATCCAATTGAGTCGTTCCCCCCAATACAGTGCTGGTGGCACCGGCTCGGCCCGCCTCCCCGTAAGTGCTGCTTGTTTGTTTGTCCTAGAGAGGCTGGGCCGGGGGACTAATGCGGGCCTGGGGGCCAGCCGGGTCGGAGGCGGCGGGTGAACCCGAGCCGCCTGGTGCAGCAGTCAGCGTTCTCTGGCTGCCGGCTCACTCTTGTTTGGACTGCAGCTCCGGTTTGCTTTCTTAGAGGGAAGCTGAGCCTCCGTAATCATTGAGCCCTTTTGCCCGTTGAGGAGTGGGGGGGGTGGAGCGGTGATGACATCGGTCTGTGGCAGCCTGGTCCGATCCACGACCCCTCCCTCGCCTTGCCCAGCCCTTTGCTGCTCCTCACATATTTATTTTCTCTTCTCATTGTATGCTAGAAGTCACAGCGTATTATGTTCGGACCTCATGCGCATGCATGACGAGGTGCATGGCGTAAAGCTGTGGGCTTTGTTTTGACTAATAACGTCAGGGATTAGTGACGTGCTGACCTCGGTGTAATCTTTATTAGGCCCAGAGTGAGCAAGTGCCCGGGTGGAACGTCCCCAAAGTCGTCCGATTTGAAATTAGAGCAACATTTCAAAGGGAAAATATGCTTCTGAAGTCCACGCTTAATCTGAATGACAAGACGAGAAGCAAAGCGCTACAAGACACTCTGGAGGACACTTAGACCAAAATTGAGCGCTGGTGTAGTTCATCGGTCCTAAAGAAGGTAGAATTTTCAAGAGCGCTGAGAACCTTGAGGGCGAGTTCTGTAGCGCTGTTTTTAAATTTCGACCAATTAAAAAAAAACTTTCATGGATAAGACAATGTCCTATTTTTTATTTTTACAGATAGTAAAGTTTTTAGTAAAGTATCTCTAGTTTTATCATTTTCTATGGGAAAAATATGTTGGACTTTTTGTATGCTAATGATGTAGCACCACTAACTTGGCTGACTGGCAAAAAGCCTACAAAAAAAAAAAACACGCCGTCCTTTTGCGTAATACCACATCACAAGAACGCCATTTTTTCTTTTCATGCAATCATTCCGCTATCATATGGAGATGTTTCCTCTTAAGTGTTGGGAGCCCCTTCGCTGCCTCTCGTGCCCCCCCTGGGCTCGCCTTCAAAATGTTTTATTCAACATCACCACTCTGTTCTGTTTTGTTACGTTATTGAAATGGCTTGTCGATTCGAATAGAGTCAACCCTGGTGGGCCAATCTCATTGTAGCCAGTGGAGAGTGAAAGCCATCACTGCAGCATAGCCCCCCCCCCCCCCCCCCCAAAACACACATACATACACACACAGATTGGACGAGGGGGGGGGGGGGGGGGGTAGTGAAAGCGCCTCCTCCAGATGGAGATGGCAGATACGACAGGGGGAAATGTCCGGGCTATTTTCCAGGCTTTCCATAATGGCAATCTAGCCCTTGCTTGCTTATTAAGTTGTGCACACAAGAGGAGTGGAGGGGCGAGATGGAGAGCAGAGGAGATAAGAGTTAGGACAACGGGTGAGGCGGCTGGGGCGGGCGGGGCGGTCACCTCCACATTGTAGGTGTCAAGCAGACCCTGTCGGCGAAAGTGCGGGTCATGTGGATAGATGATTGTCAAAGCGTTGATATAGCAACACCACGGAGCGCGTGATAAGATTTGTTTGTGTTTTGTGCGGGAGAAAGTACCACACAGGGGTCAGGGAGGTCGACTCGGAGGGGTCACCGGGTCCTACTCGGAGACGAGGGGGTGGGTACCTGAGTAACCTCGCATGGGGAAGCCATTTCTCAGGTTCCTTAGAATGATGTAGGGAGGGGGTCGCACCGGAGGGTGATCTATCAGATGCACAGACAACATGGCAGCTACCGCGGCTAAACCGAGTGAGACGGATAGGCGGGAGTCCCTCATACGTAACGGCGGCAGCTTGAAGACGACAACGTTGAGTGTTATGGATGCTTGACATTGACCCGCTGTACGGCGCCGGCGTATTCATCACCGCTTTAGCACACAACAACAACAGTCCATTTGAAGCAGGCGGGCGGGCGGGCGGGCGGACGGAAGGGGAGAGCGCTACTTTGCTTACACTGCGCTTGTCATCTGTGAATATCAGAATAAGGCAGCTCTTTTCAATTTTTTTTTTTTTTTAAATGTTTAAAAAGAACGTCCTTTATCACAAACCTGAGCAAAATTGCATTTTGGGGGGTCTGGAATAGATTAAGAGCATTTCAACTCATTTTGACGGTTTGGTCACGCTACGAATGGAACTCGGCAAGGTATCACTTTATCTCCTGCGGGAATAATTATTTGTCTTTGCTCAGCGCGTGTATTTGATAGGTCATAAGTCGAAGCTGTGATGTCACACCGAGTTTCATTCCGATCTGATCCAGATTGTGCATTTGGCAGCAATTTGAATTTAAACACGGAAAATCCCATTTAACATGTTCAGGCGCTCAGGTTGTAACTTCTCATGACCTCATGCGGGGATCTTTATGCACGTGGCTCCCTCGGGTGTAGAAATAATTCCACATCCGGACGAGACCTCACTTTCCCCTCCCGGACTATTAACGTACGAGCGGTTCGCAGGTGACAAATGTTTTGCGTAGCTTGATTATTTTTCGCTTGGCCTCTTCTTTCTGCTTCTCGTCAAGGCGATTGCGTTTTGAGCGGTGTCGCAGTTCTATCGAGCCGCATCCGCTTCGGAGCGGACGAAAGGCTCTGAAGCGTACATTTTTCTGCGAAGGAAATATTTGTTTACACGTCGGCTTGTCACACCGCGCGACGACAGTCGTGATGCTTTTATTATTCCTCTGCCGTCGTCACCCCCTTCTTCTTCTTCTGGGTAAAAAAGGCTAGTCTACAAAGTGGCTTTTTGTCGTTTGAGAGAAGTAAACTTCATCAGGTCGACGGCGAGGTGCGCTTCACGTGTCACTCAGCGGCGCTCGCGCCTAATGAAATGCCGCATACAGATTTCTGCCTGCGGGCTCGGGGGGATAAAACCGCGCTAACAGAATGAAACAAACCCATTCCCATCGCCTTCACTCACTTCACGCGCACAAACACACACACACTTGCTGGAGAGCATCCATGTAAGGAGATCCAAATCTGCAATTTATTCAAATATTGATATTTCCACATGTCACCAGAAAAGGTGCCTTGAAATTTCCTCAGAGTACGGCTGTCAAAAAAAAATAGCGGGAAATATGTCAGATAATTCATAAATGGAGTTCAGCGCCGCAAAGTCAGTTGGGAACGGCAAAGGGGGGGGGGGGGGGGGGGGATAAAATATAATATGCTTGTCAATGAAGAATCGCGGCAATATTACTGAAGCCGCCGTTTGTTCTTCCATCACGTCAATGCAAACAGCCCCACGTCGTGTATTTGTGTACGTGCGTGTATGTTTGCGTACGTCTGTGTGTCCAAACATGTTGGTGTATATTTATGCATGCGAATGTGTGTGTGCTTTGGCCATGTTGTGGCTTCTACTTAGATGTGTTTGTTATCTTTCCCCACCAACGCACCCCAGTTCCCATCCCCGAGCGGCCAATGGGGAGAAGCGCGTCCTCCTCCCGCAGAGGTCCGCAAACCGGACGTCGGCCGGCATGTGTTTTGAATTAGGGCCCCCGAAAAACTGCGAAGGACGCCTCGGATGACGTGAGGCCGCTCGCGGAGCAAATTCCATTCTGCTGAACGGCGGAGGAAAAGAGCTCTCCGGAATCCTTCGAGATTTTTTTGGCCATAGCCCTCGCGGCGATTAAAATAGGGCGGAAACCAATAAGTCATTGAGTCATGGAGCAAGGTCCCATGAAATCTCTCCGTGCTGTGTCACACCCAAATCAGCTCACGGTGATTAGTCTTTTTTTCCCCCAAAAATGAAGAGAGAGGGGGGAAAAAAAAAAGTTTGTCCAGAGAACACCAACAAGGCCATTGTAACTTCTGATGATCAGCACATTTGCTACCCGGGCCTTCAGTGTGGACTTAATCCACGGCATCTAAAATATGTATACACAACAAGGGCAAAATAAGCCAATGCAAGTGTTCCAGGAAGTAGTGCACAATGACAAAAAGTTTAAAAAATCCACAAAATCCATCATAGATACATATATCGAATGCATTAAGATCACTACGGCCTTGTTATGCTAGTCAAACTTAGCTTTAACAAGTTTTGCTCCTGCCAGCCAATCAGAAGACAGAAAAATGCTGATGCCAGGGGACGAATCCAAAACACGAGTGGTTTAAGAAACAGTCAAATGGCCGTGCACACTTTTGGCCAACGGCGGTTTGGGTTATTTATTTTAATTCCACAAAGGCGGGCACTTCTAACATTCCCACATTTAGACAAAAGCAGTGATTTGCCACCATCTTTTGGCCTCCATAGATAATCGTAAACCTTTTAGGGGGGCTGTCAATTACTCAGGTCAGTGCTTCTGGTAGTGTTTTGGCCAGCCTAGAAGGCCTCCCTTGCCCTGACCACCCGCCACCGCCAATGATGCATGGGCCAACGATGCGCTGCCAAGACGCGACAGAATAGCGGCGCGCATATCTGCGGCGGTCATGTGATGCCATAGTTCACAGCAGCTGATGAGATGCAGTTTGGCACAGCTTGGGACCCATCTGGGAGATGGAGATACGCAGACAGGGGAAGTATTTTACGGCCACGCATCTGCGCACTCGAAGAGCTATTTAGCATATGCTGCCGTAGAGCAGAGGAGTTGTTTTGCCGCCGCCAGCTGCAGCGGGCGTCGTCATTGCTCAAAAAACAGCCGACTGAGCGGCTGATCCGTCGTACGGCGAGCGGGATATTGTTTTACATTCGCGCCACGCGTCACAAGACGCTGCCTATCATCACTGATGGAATGTCGCGTCACGCTAGCTGTCGGCAAGTCGGGAGTATTAGCCTTTGAGTCAAACAAACATGACTGAGAATTGAATGAGCACGTGGTTGCTTTGGCTAGCTGTCAGCGGCAAACACTAGGGGGAGCTTCATTTGCGACAGACTTCTGCTTTTTGTGGGTGATGACCTAGCTTGAAAGCGGCGTAGCCTGTCGCTAAAATATGCTAACGTAGAACTCGAGAGTAAATGTGTATCGAAAACAGTCCAAGGACGAAGAAGTCTACGTAAATAAGGTTCTGTAGTTTGCTAGCGCTGATAAAATGAAGTTTGAAGTGATGTAATTGTTAAGTGTGGATATTTTGCCACAATGTTTGTTGTGACCCCGTTTGAGTCACACACAGCTTGCACATTCAAACAATGTGTGCGCTTACAATTGTGGGACACAAACTCCGTGGTGGGAACGAGTTGCACATGACTGCGGTCGGTTCGTTGCGCGATAAATTTGGGGAAGCCGGCAACCACATGAAAGCCGTGTTTTCTTTGCTTTGACTCATCCCGAGCGCGTGGGA
Organism: Syngnathus typhle; assembly: GCF_033458585.1. Classification (NCBI taxonomy): domain Eukaryota; kingdom Metazoa; phylum Chordata; class Actinopteri; order Syngnathiformes; family Syngnathidae; genus Syngnathus; species Syngnathus typhle. The sequence goes on from NC_083745.1 coordinate 4,248,236, forward strand.
ATTTGTATCTGACGATCCTGCGTAACCTTTGAGTTTAAAACTTGGAACGCGGCAACACCGAAATTTTAAACACAATCTGACCAAAAATAAAAACACTGTCGACATAAATCAAACACAAACGTGTTAAGTATGACACACATTCAAGCAAACACATGTGACAATGTTAAAAAAATACGCTTTGCAAAGTTTTTTTCTGCCAAAAATCAGCATAGGCCTAAGAAAAAAACAAAAATCAAACAAAAAAACAAGTCAGGTATCTTTTATTCATCACACACCCCTACCAACTAGGCTCCGCCTCTTTAAGGCACACGTGCAGGCAATATGCACAGCACTTCCTATCCATGTTATGGTTGCAATTTATGATCAAATATAATTCCTATAAAAGTATATTTGAAGTTTTATAGATAGCCCTGCCCACTTTGTGGTCAAAACATGACCAAGAGTCTGAGCGTCTGATATGCGAGGCCATCCGGGGCACGGCAGGCGTTTGACAGTCCGTGCAGCCTGTCGAGCCCCGCGCGACATCTCCACACAGTGTGTCCACAGCGGGGGCCCTTGGCGCTGTCATCTGGGCCCACTATGGCCCAGTGCTCTGCTGACAGTGAGAGGGTAAACGTTTACCACCTCAATCCCCCATTAACTCGGTGAAGGCGCTTCGATCCGCTGTGAAAATAATGATATTGATCGCCGCTGCGGCTCTACAAACCAAACGCTTGCAACTAAAAGAGGGATGGGCCTTTGCATTAGAATACGGGATTTTCCAGGATAAAAGAGTGTTTGGATCTTGTTATATTTCGCCTCTCGTCCATCTACACCCCCCCAGCACCCCCCCCCCCCCCCCTCGTATCTGCAAAGATTAGCCTTGCCTCTCGCCTGCAATCTCACAACAAATGACAACATCATTGCTCGGGCCCCTTTCGAATACAACACAAGAAGTGCGTTGTCGCGACATTAACTTGCAACAAACCCCCCTAATAGACCCTTGTGGGTGCAGCATCTCTCCCCCGCCCGCCCTCTTTCCTTTTGCTGGGCTGTCACCCGCCTCCCCCCTCCCCTCTCCTTGCCTCCCAGCGCCAGCCTCCGAGCCTCGGTGGAGATCAGGAGCTCCCTGTCGGAGGTGCTTTGTCACGTAGCCCGGGGAGCGTGGAACTCACCCAGAGCTGTTGAACAAACACAAGCGCCGGGCCTGTCAATAGCAGCTCCGCAAACTAATTGCCTGTCAAATGAACCACCCTCGTTAAGCTGCCCTCACACACACACATACACACACACACACGCTCTCTCACAGAGCGAGAGAGCGCCGTCTTGATTCAAGGCGCAGTGATACCTTGTTAGAAGAAAAGACACACGAGTGGCACTTTTCCGTTTGCCATCTTGTTGCTGCAGTCGTTACGGGCGCGCGTGCGGCGCACTCGCCGTGTGATTGCCTTTTTTTGTTATTATTAAGGAGGAGCACAACATGCGATATGGCGTGGCTGATGTAACCCCCGGCACATCAGCTGCTGCAATATTTCAGCTTTTAAAAGCACTCATTAGATGGTAGTAGAGATCCACGCGCCAAATGTTATTGTTTGTTTTTGTCCCCCCGCCCCCCTCCCGCTTCGTCTTCTTCTTCTCGCTTCTGTAGTCATTAGGCGCTCGAGCCCGCCGCCTTGTCTGGGTGCCTGTAACAGTGCTGTCGGATTGACACAGCTGGGGAGAGCAGCTTGAGGCTGCACGCTCAGGAATACACAGGGGTGTTCAAAGCCCCTCTCTGAATCCTGATCAGAGCGCTGCCCCGGCCAACTGATGGCCTATTAAATATACATGCGCAGAGGTCAGAGCTGGAGGTCCCGGCTTCCTCCCAGCCATGTGCACTTAAGCGGAAGGGCCGGGCAACAATGAAAACCTCCCCGGCCCGCCCCGCCTCTCCCCCTCCCGACGGCCTCACCTCCGCGATGTACGTCAAGCGCGCCGCTCACCTGCCCGCCTTCCGACGCCCGCCTTTTGCGAAAAGGCCAAATGATGCATTTTTTACATGCTCATTATCTATTTATATTCAATAACACCCGGGACAGCTCTTTGCGTCTGTCTGTCTTTTTTTTTCTTTCTTCTTTTCCCCGGCAAAAAAAAAACGAACAGCCCGGCTCGACCCCTCAGGTGAAGGGGAAGGAAGCCCCATAATGGCCGCTCATGATTAACATATTCAGAGTGACACGCTCTCTGTGTTCCTTCGTTAAGCCCGCTCTGTCTGACTAATGAAGTGGAGCGGCAGTTTATCAATTAACCTAGCACCCAGCCGTTGCCGCTAACTCTCTCTCGCTCTCTCTCGCTCTCCTCGGATGTCACACCGATCCGCCCTTTGACCTTTTGCCAGTGTCCAACAAGGCGGGACGTGGTGACAATGACAACCGCACACAAACACGCGTACAAGCTAGCATGCGGCAAATGCGATTTGAAGGCCACCACGCACGAAAAAAAAAAAAAAGAAGCAAGTGTCAGATTGATCGGGTAATGGGATCACGGAGAAAGATGTCTGACGTTGGCTCTTTCCAACATGGCCGTCGATCATAGCAAACAACTTAACGCCGCTGTCTCTATTAAAAAAAGGCCTCCCTCGCCATTATGGTTCCCCCCCACCGCTGCTTTACCTCCATCTCACATTGTTTGTGTTCATTAAGACACGAGCGACCTGCCTTATCCACACATCAGAGGCGGCTCTCAAGAGTAATTGCGATGCTCTCGCAGAGGATAATGTGGTTTAAACTCACTATGGCCTGTCTATTAGGAGAGACATGATGGCGACCACAAATAATAAAGAACTATTTATTCCTCTCTCCGTGACGCTAACTAGGTAACATATCAAGGCAGCACCACTAAGGGTCTCTCTTCCTGTCAGACGTGGCACCCTTCATCCATTCCCGACGGACCCCCCCCCCAATCCCCCCACCGCTTCATTTCCAACATGAGCTCGGTCATAAATGCACACGTGCCCTCATATATATTTGATAGTTAATATTTATCTTGGGCAGGGGAAGTGCACTTTACATGTGGTAACATACGATTACCTGCAATTCTTATAGCAAAGAAACAAAATCGATATGGATATATAATTCATGGCGGAGGGGCTATCAGTTTTTATGGCTCTCTATCCAGCCTCATTAAAGTTTTATCATAATTGACTGCCAGCACGAGTTTTTGAAGGCATGTTTCTCCTTCACTTTCTACCTTTAATAATTAAATATTGTTTAATTGGTTGTATTTTGAAGCACCTAGTGGGATGATAGGGAGGCTGCAGGATTCACAAGCATGAATTATGGAGTGATATGTTATGCATTAACCTGTCAGTTTGTTCATTTGTTAAGGCGGAAAAATGCGAATCTCCAAATCGAATGCGCGAGGCGCGGCGTGAACGTTGCCCCCCCCCCCCGGACCCGACCCCTCCTCCCTCCTGTCTCTCAAGGCCGTGTTAATGTGGCGACGCGACGGCTGTCACTCAGGCCGACAGCCCCGAATCGACTCAGCTGATTGGTGGTCAACTTGTTCTCCTGACGGGAGATTGACAGACGGAAAATTGCACTCTCAGATTTCACCCTTCATTCGCCGCAGTTGTTCTTCCACTCGTCAAGCCCTGCGCCGTGGCCCAGACAGACAGAGGCTTTATCCATTAGCTGCCGGCGTGGCGCTCGCTCGGATGGACGTGCGGGTGGGCGGGTTAGATTGAGGCGGGATGCGAGGGGAGATGTGGGGGGGGGGGTAGGAAGACAATCCTACATTTGAGCACTCTGAGGGAAAATCAATCATGTCATCATAAGTGAGAAGTATGGATGAATTTCATCAGCTGGCTTGTGTCCTGTTCGCGCCGTTGGCTCCCTGACTGGCCGGCCCCCTCCGATTGGCTCCCTCAATGACCCTTAAATCCAGAAAGGATGGAAGGAAGGGGGGGGTCGGAAAACACTTTAACAAGAGAAGCCTACTTTCAAGGCTGCACTTCCCCACTTTGCCTGGGAGAACCCTCAAGTGGTTTCCCTTGACAGAGTGGTAATAGATTTACCATAGGATTGTACGCCAAAGCACCATTTTGTAAGAAAATGTTTCTCAACTCCATTCTGTCCTCAGTTGATATGATGAAGTGTTACAAAGGGCGAGGAGCACTCCGCCAACCAAAAAGACGTTCCGTAACCCCCCCTCCCCACACTCCGCCCCTCCCGTCATCTCACGGCGGGGTCAGCGGCCGGCGTGCCGACACGGGGGTGTGAAGCAATCAGAAAGCGGATGAAAAGTGAAGACATGGAAATCACAGGACGAGAGATTGCGCCACGTTTACGGCTGAGTGACAAGAGTGAGGCGGAGGAAGTGAGAAGGCGAGCCGAAAAGAGAGCGCCGACGGGCGGGAGGGAGGGAGGCTGGGCGACGGTAATAAATTTAATGGCAAAATCAAATACAAAACAAATTCATTCCTCCGGACTGGACGGCTCGCTCGGCATCCCGCGCTAAGCCTCGGAATAAACTGTCACTCCTTATCGATCGCATCTGAATTGTTACCGAGATTTCTCAAAAGTAGTCCTGACACGCCCGCCCCCCTTGTCTGAGCCAAACCCTGAATTGTAATCTAGGGAGAGGAGGAACACGCGGACCGAGCGGCGGATCTTTCTTTTCTTTCCCCAAGACACTTTGGAGAATTCCAAAATTTCCTGTGATGAATATCGTCTGCTGGTGTTTTACGCAGCCAGCGAGCGTGAAATGTTGCTACATGATTTGTTTGCCATTTGCGACGGAGATGACATGATGAAAAAATCAATGGGCCTCACGTTTGATTTCCCGCCGAGTCGGCTAAATGACTGCTGTCGGCGAACGCCGGCTAGCGCTTGCTTCTATTCTGATGGCGTATTAATTACGAAGATGGGAGCGGCCGCCGTGGGGCTCGGAGGAGGCGGGAAAGCCGGCCTCGTATCCACTCATCTCTCGGGCTGACAGGCCTCGCTCCAGGAGAAAGGGATTTCTCCGGATTGACTGCCATTTTCTCTTCTTTAACAAGGAAATTAGTGTGTAAAGGAGATCTGTCAGGATAAAGTGCAGCTTGACTGCCGCCGCCCTCCTCCCCCTCCCCTCCCCTCCCTCGCCTTCCTGTTCCCGCCGCGTCCCACAAACCGGCTCTCCCTCCATTTCTCACCCTCCATCCATCCATCCATCCATCCATCCATCCATCCATCCATCCATCCATCCGTCCGCCCGCCTCTCTCCTTCCTTCGCCTTCCACTCGATGGCTCCCTCAGGGGATCTTCCTTGAGCATTAGCAGAACACATCCAATGTCTCAGCTACATGATTTCATGATATGATTTGTACGGGGGATTTGCAATAATCCGCAAATAAAGTTGAAAGCGAACGACTCCCAATAAGAGGCGCGACGGAAAAAAAAACCTTTTTAAGATTTTCTTTATCGTCGGCGGCACGAAAAATTGTCACCGCGCCGCGTGGCGGCAATTTAGCGGTGCGTTGCTGTTTTTTTTTTGCCTTTTTATGATCATGATTAATTCGCACGCGCAGGAAGTCGGCTGATATACATAATACATCGTTCCCCTCGTTTAAATGTTGAGTTCCCGCCTGCTCGCTCGCTCGGCACATGTGATCGACATCACTGCTTTAGCAGGATGTCACGCTTTGACCAGGTGATTAAAAATCACACGAGCGGCGGTGGAACTTTTCCAACGCCGGGAGATGGACAGGCCAAACCTGGCGCATTTGAAAAAAAAAAATCACATCTCGGGTTAATTTGAAATGCACTCTGCATCTTTGATGGGAGAGGGGCTCACAGGTAAGTGAGGGAGACAATTAGAGAATATATGTGAGTTGAGGAGCTGCATAATAAAAAAGGAAGCGGGCGTGGGTGAGGGGGGACAAAAGAGAGCGCGAGAGAGAAAAAAAAAAGGTAAATCACTATTTCCCCCATCTGGCCCCTACTGCGTCGAGAACTGCAGCTGAGGTCCGATTTCAGCCGTCAATCAGAGGCGGCGGCGCGGCGGGGTGCGCATCCTGGTGAGCGAGGCTACCCTCAAGTCATTAGCGCACACACTGCAAGTGTACGGGAAGGAGGGAGGGAGGGAGGGGTGGCCGGCCGGTCGGTCGGTCGGCCGGGATCGCTCCGCTCCGCGCCACGGTTTAAATATCCCCAGCCTGTGACAGGATCAGTTTAGCGATCTGTAGGATTGATCTCCTCTTTAAAGTTTTGCCTGAGGCGACTCTAATTGGGAACGAGGCTGCCTCCGACTCCCCTCACTCCCTTAACTGTCAGTCTTGGCTTTGTTTACTGAGGACATGCCCAAACCTATTTACTCAATAATGAGGAGACATGGTGGGGATGCTGCTGATCACATTCACGCTCCCAGCGGGACTCCGCCATGCCGGGAGAGGGCGGAAACATCATTTTAGACTTTTTTTTTTTTTTTGCTGCTGAAAGTTCACTTAGAACGCAGATGAAATTTTCATCTGTCGATTTGTGGGCGAGAGACGGAGGTACAGACAGAGAGAGAGAGAGCTTGTCAACCTTCAGTGCTTTTAACATTGTTTTTCATCTGTCGTGGCGCTCAGTTAGCGTAAATAAATCATTCTACTCTAATGCCCTACATATGTTCTGTTATATTCAAGGCGTGTTATTTATAGAGCGTCAAATCGCAAGAAAGGGTCCACAGGTTCTAGTCCGACTGAACCGGCGGATGGCGGCCATCTGCCTTGGCAGGTTGTGGGTTAAAAGAGCAAGATGGAGGCTGTTGGCACGGAGAGCGCTCATCAGTTGTGCAAAATATTATCTACTACATATCACTACATTTCAAAAAATTTATTTATCGTACAGTAAGGTCTAGCACTGTTATTTGGCCTGGCCCAATAATAGCCAAAATTGGTGACTAATTAAAGCCCATTGTAATGCATTGGGGAGGAAAGTAATGACAAAATATAAAATCAGTCCCCAAATGCTGCTAGACATTAAACACAGCTCCCAAAAATTGGGTGGGGGGGTGTTAAACTTTTATCGATTAATCGGCAAAATGGAGCGCACCTTTTGACTCAACTTCTTTAAGCTTCTTTAATTGAAAATAATTATAATGAATTGAACCTGTCAAATGTTCCTTACTAATTAGTATAAATAACCATAAAAATGACAATTGTAGAAGCACCTATACGAGAATCAAAAGCCCTCTATGAACACGATCGCTCGAGAAGGGGGGTGGGGGGGGGGGGGTTGAATTTCCTGTCACTTTATGTGAATTCCTCAGATTGTCCCTCTCATTTAGCTTGTTTTCATTTGCGCCCAGCGACAAAGCCTTTGGTGTGGATGGCGTCGCTAAGGAGTCCATTGATGCCTACTGGGATTATGGATGATGAAGTGGAGAAGCTGGTGCTATCACGGGGACACAACGCTGCTCTTAATAGAAAAGCATTTAGGAAAAGGCGATGGGGAGGGGAGGGGGGGGGGGGGGTCTTTCTGACACTCCACTGATAAGAGGCAGCTCTTCAGAGGTGGTTGTGTGTACAATGAAACACGCTGATGGGGATACAATGACACACATGTTGCATGTGACAGGTGGTGATTTAGATGTGGGCTAAAAAAGGCGGAGGAATCATAACACACACACATACGCACACACCAAAACGGACGGCGGGAAGTGAGAGTTACACGACGCCTCCGTGTAGTATTTCCTCACTATGGTTATTTCCCACTACTTATGTGTTTGATTTGAGGCAAAACGCATTGTCATTACTCATATCCGGGCCCTGACAGGCTGCGGAGGGATGGGAGGAGGAGGAGGGGGGGGGAGTGGAGTTAGCGCACAAGTGGCACGGGAGTGGAGGCGAGATATGCAGAGTGGGAGAGCTGTCAGTTTGAGGAATGAGGCTGATAAGAGGAAGGGACTCGGCAGATGGGCACAAGAAACGGCAGCACACTTCTCAATTAAACATGTAAATACCACAAGCAGGCGGCGGCGGCGATGAGAAAACGTTAAACAAACACGGCGGCGTGCTGTGATTAGCGGCTCAAAAACGCAACCACCTTTTTTTTTTTTCGGATGCTTTTCAACTCCAATGAAGCGCTTTAATCCTGCTCAACTCTTGCTTTCTTGCGCCTTTGCTTTTCCATCATCATGCCCGGCGGCCAAATGTAGTCACGCTGGGCATGATTCTTGAAGACCTTTTCTGACTGTGACCCAAATTTCATATTTGGCTGAGACCTCAAAAAGTATCCAATGACAAATTAAAATGTATACCACAGTTTATAGGAGCTTAAACCAGGTGCGGCAGCTAACAAAACTTAGCTTTCAACAATCATGCCCAAAAATATACATCATCGTACAATTAACCTATCGTCACTTTCCGTAGACATAAAACGCAGGATGAAAGAATTTGACATTCAACAAAACAAAATATTTCCTGTTTAAAATTTTCTTTCAAATTTACACCGCGTAAACAAAACAGTACAACTCCATCTAGAGGTCAAGGATGGAATTACACTCGAAAGAGTATCTCAGGTACTGTTACCAACCCATCAAATTTGAATCCCAACATCCTATGACCAAAAAAAAAAAAAGCCCTATGAATTTCAGCTGAGAAACCGCCAAATGATAATAAAACCCCATTTGCTCCAAAAATTACGAATGGCTACGCAGGACAGACTAATCAGCCCATCTCCTTTTAATTGCCCTTTTTAATCACGTTCCTCCATTAATATTTCATCTATTAATTGTCACTTTGGCACAGGCGTCCTCCTTGAGCGCAAACGGCGGGCGGTATCTTAAACACCTCTGTAGGCAGCGTGGCTGACATTAATAACAATGAGATTGGCATAAACACCGGCGCATTCTCAGGCAACATTCACAGTTTGACATTCAGGCCAGATGCTATCGCAGCGCCTCGGCGTACGGCGGAGGCGGCGGCGGCGGAGACAGACATCTGTCACTTGTTACCTTTGAAGTGAATGAGAGGAGCCGCGGCCAAAGTACACGCCGGACAAAAGGCCATTCTGAGCGCGGACCCTCGGTGTTTACAAACGGAAGAGGGCGAGTGACAGGGGAAACTCAAGATGAATGGATCACCGCTGTTGATCTCGCCTCCTCATTCCGTGTGCTAAATTATTCCGTGGCTGCTAACCCTGTGGGTGGGTGGGTGGTGGGGGGCTACGCGAGTGGGGGGTACAGGAAGTTGAGAGAGGCAGACAGAATGCCTGAAGGACTCCGGAGGAGCAGAGAGCTGCAGCCTGCATGGGAAAATCAAACTCCCCGACAACTGACTGAACACTTCTCTAACCGGAGGTAGCAAACACTGCACACGCAGAACCCGCCGAGTAGATGATGCTACATTAGGGCAATATTTGCAATCGGGGGGGAAACAGCCAGGCCAAGCGCGGACAGTTTCGGAGGAGTTAACGATGAGTTGAACATCTCGGCACGCGGCGGCAATGCTTGCATACCACGCAAATCAGCGTGCTGTGTAAGGTAGCATTTTTTTTTTCGGAATGTAAGTGAAAAAAAAAAATACGGTTTGCTATTCTTTTTGTTCTGGCACAGCCCAATTTTTCAATTTTTGTTTAAACAAGCTCATGTCCTACAATCCAGTTGATCTGAAACAATTTTCCCCAATTCCGAATTTGATTCTATTTCTAAAAGTGTATCGTTCTAGCAAATATTTCCTGTGGCAGACTTTGGCGCAATCCGACTTTTGGTGGAAATTCTCTATTTCAATACTTCCGGCGCCATTGGAACAATGGCCGTGTATTAATTCATCTCTTGTCAAGCCTCCTCAGACCTGCTTCTATTTCAGTCGCACGTCAAGTGAGAGCAGCTATATCTGGCTGGCAATTAAGCCGGTCCTGCCTCCCCTTGATGCTTGATTAGTCCGATTGATGGAGGAGGCCATATGTGGCGGTGTCAAAACTTGGCAGACGAGCGCCATCCTCTCAAATGAGAGGCAGGCAATAAACAGGCAGGCTGCCCAGAGTGGGTGCACGTATGCGGCACCCTCCCCCCTGGTGTTTCCTCCAGAGGGGTTGGCGGTGAGAGACGGGCGGGGTCTCGCACCACTCCAGCCAAGTTGTGGTCAGTCCACGCAGAGCAGAGGTGGTGTCACGAGCTCTGGGCTCGCTGTTTGTGTCTCCTCGGGGGTGGTTGAAGGGTGGGTGGCGCACGAGGCGGTTGGTTGGGGGGGAAGGGGTGTTCCAAAGATATGGCCCCCTTCCCAATCTCGCTCGGAGACAACAAAAAGGGAATGCTTGAGAAGGGGAAGCAGCGGGAGGAGAGCACAAAGACAAAGGCGCGGGCAAGGTCAGTGTAGCTAATGGGCCTGAGCTGCGGGCTGCCTGGGGCTAGGCACACTTCTGTTCTCGCTCGCACGCCGGGCCTTCAAAGCGCCTTCAGTCCGGCCCCGCTCTCTTCCTCCCCGCTCCTCCACTCCTCTCCCGCTCTTTCTTCTTTGCCCCGCTTCCATTTGTGACACTTCCCCTCTTCAAAAAGGCGCCGCCGCGCAGGTGCCTTTAAAGACACCCCCCCCCCCACCACCACCAAATGCCTCACACGCGTACTGTATCAACAATTAATAGCGCTCCGACGTGGAGGAATCGTCGTACAACCAAAGAATAAATAAACGGCCGGAGGGATTGATCAGGTTGGCCCACCGTTAAGGCGGGCGCCCGCCCGAAGGCGCGGCTTTGGAGGGACGCCGTGCTCAGGTTGGCCGGCGTAGCTTGGCTCCACTCGAGAGCTCCTTTAATGTGCAGCGGAGTAGAATAAGTGAGTGGCCGCGGGCACCAGCTGAGCTCGCCGGCATCTTCGCCGCTGCCACCTGACACCGGGCACCGGCTCCTCTTGGCAAACGTGGCACGGCACACATGTCCCCTCATTTGGATGGAGATTCAGACGCAACACACAAAAGCGGCGCCCGAAGCTCGCCCCCTGTTCCCGCCGCTACTTTCTGACGGCGTCATAATAATCTGCGTATCTTCTTGATCATGCCCCCGTGTTCCTTTTTTATTTTTAAATCCCCCCCCCCCCCCTTCGACTTCTTCCTCATCTTCTCCGAGACGAGTTTGAAATTGCCTGCGTCAGGACTTTGCTAATTAAAGTCATACTTTCAAAAATGCCATAATAACTGTTAATTAGCTTGATGCTATTTTCAGCATAATTTGCTAATTAGTGGAAAACCTGTACAGCGTTTCTCTCTAATTACAGTATGGCTCCGCACGGCGCATCTGTGCCTTGACTCCAAATGATACCATTACAAAGTCCCGTATTACGCGTTCTCTCAAAACAGTTAATTGCCGGCGCGGATAGTGAGATACTTCAGTCAGCTGATTTTTTATGGTAATAAATGGACAGACACAAGCTTCCTCCTCCTCCTCCTCCTCCTCCGCTTCATGTTTATGAAATGCAAGGAAGGAAAACAAGCTCCTTATGAGATGCGCGCCCGACATCATCTCGTCTTTCTGTGATGATTTCAGCGCAAGACTTGCTTTTTTCTCTTCTCCTTTATTTTTTTTAATGAACTTTGATTTATTTAGCGTTGCAACCTGGCCAGGAAGGAAGCCGTAAGATTGCAATTAAAGCGAGCGAGGCGAGCGCGGCCCGTGTAAATACAAGCGGCAACATAATGCGGCGGCCGCGCGGCAGCTTATTACCGCCAATGTAAATATGTTGTTGTCCCGGCGAATTACGGACATGACCACAGGATGAACCCCCCCCCCACCCGGCTGGTGTGTGTTGCAACGTGCATTATGACTCATTACGTGCGGCGAGGAGCGTGATTGGCACGACCCCGTGACCTCCTGCACGTCAGCCGTGCCCACCCCTCCTACCCGCCCTCCCCTCGCCCCTGCTCTTGACAGCCACCAGTCTGACAGCGACTAGCGCGGGCGCCGGCTAATTAATGCGCCACTTCAGAGGCCCTTTCATTTATGGCTTCTGAAAGGCATTATTAAATTAATTAAACCACCAAGAGTTAGTCATTATGAAATCAGGAGGTTTACATGGATGACAGCGTTTATGAATTAAACATCCCCAAAGTTCCTCGCAGGAGATACCCTGAGCTTCGAGCGGGTACCTAGCGCGACAGATGTTGCCCCCCCCCGCGCCGTCTCCCTCCTCAAGCTAACCTGTATTGCAAGCGATTTAGGTCTCATTTGGGGCTTTGAAAAGTGAAAGCGGCGGAGAAAGAGGTTGAGGATAGCTAATGAGCAGAGAAAGAGAGGGGAAAAGGAGGTCAGCGGCTCTGTTCGTGTGTAGACGGTACAGATGGTTATGTTTTATACCCAACAACAATGGCGAGCATCAATTTGTTGTTTGGTAATAGATCGCTACTCTCAGATGAATTTGCCGGCTGGGACGGACCGTCTGTGTCGGGGGGGGGGGGGGATTCCCGTCGAAGGAGTCTACATTTATAGCCTGCAAACATTTATAAAGCTGTTTTTAAACTCGTGTGATGTGAAGACTACAAATGCCGCGTGAGAGGGAGCCCGTAAACTTGGGCTAGGGGGGCTCCACCACGGACGAGACGATCACGATCTCCCTCACTCCCTCCCTCCCTCCCTCGGCTCGGGAAGTTTGCCAGCTTGCCGTCTTTGTTTACAAAGCTGAGGGAAAATGTCAAAATGGCTGCGAAAAATACCCTTCCAATATCTCCTTTTTCATTCTCTTACCTAACAGTTTACTGAACTTGATAAGTGTCCTATCAACATGCTAATCAAATTACTTCGGAACCAAAATTGACAGTTTTCATTAATTATACAAGATTATTCTAATTGCGATTCAAATTTATTCACTCCGAACAGAAGGTATTCAGTAATATTTTACAAAATTTGCATATTAAATGGAGGGAGTTGTGCATTATGCATGGTAATGTATGCACACTTTCTTATTTTTAACTTAGCCGCCATATGTGGTGCCGTCGCCGGAGCAGGTGAAAAGTCTAAGTGTGTTTAATTTGCTTGACAAACATGCGGCTGGAGCTTGTCAGGGGGAGTATTGTGAATGCCAATCTTTATTCCCTCTTTATTGATTACCCCCAAACTGGAAACATCTGGAGGTAAATGGCACGGCGCGAGACGCACCGAATCGCGGGATTAGTACCTTCAATGGCTGAATCACTATCAATTACTTCAATGGCATAATTCAAGTGCGCCGCGCACAAAGCTACAGTACCTCGCCTTGAGCCGGGATTAATATTGCAATTTAACGTAACAATGGAAGCATGGGAACGAGGTGGATGGCGTCCAACTTTTTTTCCTCTCCCTCTCCTCCCCCTTCATTGACGTCGGCGAGCTAATGCCGTTATCTCAATTGGAGTGTTTTTAATTCTTAATTTGAGCTTTTGTTTGTCAAATGAAAAGAGCGCGGCGCATTAGCGGCCGCACGCTTCAAAAAAGGTAATGCATTCTGTGAGTAAAACAACCTTATTTATTCACTCAGACGCAAAACCCCCAATTTGCTCTTTGTTTTTATTTCCTAGAGCGGGCAGTCAAGTGCAAACAGCTTACTGGGAAGCTGTTTACTACTGTATATGACAACGAGCATGGCGGGGGGTTTGGGGAGGGGGGGTTCTGGGGGCGGAGCCTCCTCCAGCTCCACAGGCAAGGTCTTGTGTTGTAATGTGAGCGTAATAATTATCAAACAGCATCGGGGTGTTGGATGGGGGGGGGCTTTAACAGGGGGAGAGCATGTTTGATATGTAGAATGAGCCCACAGTGCATCCAGAAAGGGTGACTAAATCGCACGGTTCACGGATCACATTAGTATGGCTCTGCATCCCGCCTCACGCTATAGGTGATTTCCATTTAGACACACATTTCCACACCAAGATAAATATGACTTGAATCCTAATTTCCCTGAAGTAAATATAATACAAATACAACATAATACAGTGTCAGGCCGGGCAGGCTAATAGATTACTAGCGTGTTTTCCATTTGTATGGTAAGTGGTGAACCTGGGCGCTGGTCCGGGCGGCTAACAAATTGAATGTTTAATCCATCGGCGTGTAGATTGAGGGTATCAGAAAGATCGTAATCGGCCGCGGTCTCCTGTGACCGCCGGCGTATTAGATGTTTTGACTTTTAAGGGGCCAGGAGAATGTTGCGGGATTAGTCAGAGGTGCAAAGTGGACGATAAACACCATATTGTTGTCTCAAAAAATGCTTCAGGCGCTCCTCGGCTCTCAGGCAGACTATAAGGCGCACGTAAAATCGTTTTATTTCTCAAAAATCGATGTGCCGTAAAGTCGGAATACTATGGTAGCCAATAGAATGATGAATTTGTAATTAATTTAATTTAGTAAGTAATTTGTTCCATATTTTAGTAGTGTAGATATTTCTGTCGAGGGTGCTTCATTTAGGAAACCAAAGCAACTGATAAAAGAAATTGTTTTCCACTTGTACCAAATGTCCTTGGTTTATGACGTTTGCAAATTCCCAATTAGTTTGCAGAAAAACACAGATACTGTTACACTACTCTGTTTACATTATACAATGAAATATCGAAAGGTGGGCCAACACAAGTTCATACTGATTAAATCCAAATTTGTTCCATATTGGCGACGGAGGCAACCGTCAAATATTGCTGTAAATTCCGTTGAAAGAACTAGACTTTATTTTTCGCTCTCCAACTCGGGATTGTTGAGCCTTGGAGGAGGTCGGCAGTCTCCACTCCATCTGTAAATGTTGCCATTGTGGAAACACTTCATAATATCCTCCAGGCACATATTTGTATCTCTTAAAGCAACGTACTTATTGAGGCCTTTTGGAGAGGCAACATTAGCGCCAGCTGCACGGCACCTCGTAGAAAGTGTGACAAATTGCTAGCTCCATATAGCTTAATCTGTTTACTTCCATGCTTGTGTGTGTGTGCGGAGTTATTACAAACTAATTAAAGAAATCTCTTTGATATAATTAGTCAGATTTCAGGAAGCTCATTAGTAGTAATTTGCATGAAAAATAGGCCCCGTAGTGACGCTTTTGACCCAGCTAGCCGATCTGCTTTTTTTTTCTTCTCCCTCTCCTTATCTGGTTGCACATCAACCCCCATTGTTTGTTGTCGGAGGCGCTCTGAAGTGGCCCGCAATATTTGCAGTCATCGCCCCGAGAAGCGGCAGGGTGTCTTTCAACAATTTCCTCCCCTAAAGCCACCCAACCTGGATGTGGCGGAGGCAAACGCGTGCCTCGTGTGTACACGAGGCGGGGAGGAGTGAGTGGCAAAACACTGTCTATTTATGTGTCAGTTTCCTGACAAAGAAGCGAGCTGACAAGCGAGGCTTTCCCTCGGCGGCGCAGGGGGGCTTTTATTCACCGCACTTACATGCCCGGTCTATGCCCACAGACTCATGTGATTTGCAAATCACACTCTTTGAAAAGTCACAAACGGGGCGAGACGCCGCGCTACGGCTTTGTCAGGAGTCTTCACACAGCGGCTAGCTGTATCGCTAACAGCGCGCTTCGACACGGAAGCAGCTTTCTCTTAGCATTTGCCTGCCTGTCACTTTTGGGCAACGCTTGCGGTCGGTGCCTCCTCCCTCTGAGGCTTCGCTATCCTCCTCCCTTTGGACTGACAAATACATTGCTGCTCAGAAGAGTGTTGAAGAAGAAAAAAATCCGGGTATTACGTCATGCTGACAGATTGTGATGACAAATGCTATGCTAGCAGGAATGAGCGACAATCGCGACAAGCTCATGTGCTATAAATGTCTGATTTGTCATACTAAGATGAATCCTTGACTCATGGAGAAATTTAGCTCTATAAACAAAATGACTTATCTGTACTTGTAATAAATAGTTGAAATAAATCTAAATTGAAGATGACTTTTCAAAAGACTACTTTTATTTTAACCATTAATTTAATCTTTTTTATTGTGAATGCAGAGTATGCTATTTTTTTAATTTATTTCTACATTTTTTAGAAAAATGAAGTGTCTCCAATTTTTTTTAATGATTCCCAAACACGATACTTTTGACACAGTGCTCTTAGTCGGAGGGCTACAAAACCAACTTCTGTTTATTATCTTTTCCCCCTTTTTTCCCACCGTGGACAAAATCCTTCCCCCCAAACATGGGCACAGAGAGTCACTTGTGTGACGCTGATGTCACGTAGCCCTACCTGGCCCCCCGCGCACAAAAGCTAAGGTATCATTACGAGGCGCACACAATGACCATTCAAGCAAGTCGGGGCGCTCCTCCGGACCGGCGAACAATGTTATTTTTTGTCCCGGCATTATAAAGAAAGAGTTTTTGCAAGAAACCTGACAGACAAAACCCTTTGGAGGTAAATGCTCCAAGTCAAGTCAAGTCAAGTCAAGTTTATTTGTATAGCCCTAAATCACAAGCAGTCTCAAAGGGCTTCACATAGACAGAAATTGACAATTATTCTCAAAGCATCCCCTGATCTTAAGCTCCCAAAAGGGCAAGGAAAAACTTAAAAACCCCTAGCAGGGGGAAAATGAGAAACCTTGAGAAGGGACCACAGATGGAAGGATCCCCCTTTCAGGATCACCAGGTTGAAATGGATGCAGAGAGGGCACGAATGATACAACATGAAAATCAATTAAATAAAAAGTGGATCTCCATGTCACAGCAGAGGGCTGCCGAAAGGAGCCCTCAATTGTCCTGGCAGTGCTCTTCGAGGAGGTTGAGCTGCAGTTCCCCTATCCTGAATTGGCCACGAGAATCCAGATAGCCGCTGTCAGCATGGGTACCACCTAACCACCTCCCCGGCCGGGGAGGGGGGAGGGAGGGGGTGGAGAGGGAGTTTCTCCAGGCGGCTAGTGGGTTTAATCTTTTCCCATTAGCATTTAGCCCCCCCAACACACAAAGAGCATATTTACAGGGTCAAAAGTAAAGCCGAGGCATCTCAAGAGACTTTCTTTATGCTGATCTATAGTATTTATTGACAGGACTTTGCTCTTTCATTTGTTGCTAATTAATTTTGCAAAGGGCTAAGGACAAACAAGCCCCCCCCCCCCAAAAAAAAAAACCTGGCAGAAATTGTAAACATATTTGGGATGGCAAAAGCGGAAATACAAATTCCTCTCACCATGCAAGCATATTAAATACCATTAAGCCTCTAACACGGGGTTTTAGATCATATAATAGTTGTAATGTCAACAATACAACATCTATGTTCGAGTCGGGTCGTGCTGTGCCCGCGTGTGTGCACAATCACTTATATGTTGTGTGCACACAAATGGGTGACGTGCTTGGTGTGTATGTGTGTGACTCCATGTGTGTGATTCATTCCAGGGCAGTTTTAGTCCTTATAAAATATTCATTTTGGTTGTGCAGGGCCCTGTAATTGCCATCTCTCACCCTGAATTATTTATACCTCGCACAGACTGACAAAGCTTCGCCATACGGCCCCAGATGAATCAGAAAGCAGCCATCTCTGCTGCCAACAGCACTGGGCTTTCACACAAATATGGCAGCCACGTCTCTCTGCCTGGCCTCTCTTAATTTGACATTTTCTTTCCCCCCCTCCTGCCTTTGTCCTAGGTGCATCGAAAGGTTACCTGTTAGCTTTAAGCGCCCAGCCGCTCGCTGTCTTTCTGTCTCTATTCCCCCCCCCCGCCTACATGACAGTCCAAACGCAACCCCCCCCCGCCCATCTCTTCTGCGTTAATGTGGCGGCAATGTCAAAAGTGGCTGCCTCATGTTTTATGATGGCTGACCAGTCCTGACAGCCACTTTGGATGTATGTATTATACATTAGTAATAATATGTCGTCGAAATACACTCATACACGATTGGGCATGCATGGATGGACAGCTGCAGCAGCAAGCAAAAAAAAAAAAAAAAAAAAAAAAAAAAGCAGTGACTCACGGGACCAGAGCGCATACAAGAGCATGCAAATATGATCAGCATTCCAAAATAGCTGCTGAGTAAATGTCCAAAGCCCCCCTGCCGGGCTTCAGCGTACAGCTGCGTTCCTCTGCTCATGCCCGGGCGGGACCGAGTGATCACTCCCAGCCGTCGCGGGAGACCGGCGCTGTATGGCTCTCATTGTAAAGCCTTCCAGAACCCCCGCGTCCCACACCCTAAATACAACTATTCACCGGGGCAGCTCACTCCAACACGTGCTTATCTCCCGTCGGAGAAATGCGGCGAGGTGCTGACTGGTATTTCCTCAGGGCCCCGAGCTCCAGAGCTGACCACTAATCAAAAGCACCATATTTTTCTGCTCTGGAGCCCAAAAAATAAGCGGGAGGAGCCTCTTTGCTTTCCAGCTAAACAAACCATCTACAGTGCTCAAATGATGTCCTGACAACGCCATTCGTACATTATTCCAACATCATCGTTTAGAAAGCGATATAGCAAATACTCCTCACAACTAACTCAACTAAAGCCTTTGCACAGATTTTTTTTATAGCTGGGCTAGGTATTGGCTAAGGAAGAACCCGACGCATTTTGGTGCTGATCCAGATATAGGTGTTTGTGAATAATGCATGGCTGTTAATGACAAAATCCAGGCATCTATTCAGAAGGCGGGAATTCAATTTGGTGGCGATCCAAATGAGACTTGCTCAGCCTTGGCAAGAGGTGTGCATGCCACTGACTGACAGCTGATCATTTTAATTGGCATCATCATCATGCGCTATTTATGGATGAATACTAAACACCTCGCAGGTGCCGTATCAACGGCAGCAACCGGAGGAATTTTCCGCTCCGGCTAAATCGTGCGGAATTATTGATGTTCTTGCGTCCCGTTACATTTTGTCGAATGTCAAAACAAAGAGCAGCGTGCGACGGTAACACAGCCTCGGCAGTGTCTCCCTGCGACGGCGCAGGCGTACGGGGTTGCAGCGGCGCGAGCAAAAAGAAGTCCAGCGTTAAGCTCCTGATGGATACTTAGCGGGAGCTGTGCCTCTTTTGTTTAATCGGTGACACTAAACCCCGCGCTCAAAGCCTGCGAGGGAGCTAGCAAGAAGCGGGCCCTTACACCGAGCTATTTGTAAAGACAAGCCATTCTCTTAAGTAAGAGACTAACAGTGTCCAGAGATAGAGAGAGAAGGAGGTGAGAAGGATGACTGAAAGCGAGCGAGGGTGTTTCCATAATGAGTCCTGCAGCCATGGAGTAAATGAAGAGGGATTGACAGAATGAGGGATCCTCAAGTGAAATAATGTCAATGCCACTCTGCCCATTAGAGAGGAGAAGAAGGGGGTGGGATGGGTGGAGGAGGGTAAAGAGGGATGAATGGAGGGACACAGCTACATCTACAGGGCGCGCAGGAAGCGCATCAATTATTTGTGACACCCCCCCCAACCTCTCTCTCCGCCATACACGCGGCACTGAAAAAAATATGAAACAACAAAATGAACTGACAACAGCAGCACGAGCAGAGAGGAAAGCCGGGGGTCGGGGGGGGGGGGGACTCGAAAAGATCCAATAAATTGTAGCAGATACGCAGTTGAGATATTTGATGTCGAACAATAATAATCACAGCGACATCTGCCGCCCCCGTCCTGGTAGAGCTGCCGGCGGAAGGGGTTAATCTCCCAAACCCAATATGGTTGGATAGTGAGGCACTTGTTCGCTGATAAAGAAGCGATAGGATCTACTCGGGTCGCTCCCTGGGCGCTTGTACACGGGGTAGAGCAAATATTGTTAATGTGCCGCAGCGCTCCACTCGGGCTAAGGCGAGGGAAATACGGCCCGACCCGAGCCAGAATCGGCAGCCTTACCCAACCCGGCCTCCCGCGGTACCTCGGGGTGCATACGTGAGTGTTCAAGGGTGGGTGGAGATTAAGATCTCAAAGTGTCTCTATTTCTTCTTTTTGCCTTGTCACAACAGCGATGCGAATGCAGTTGAGCGCAGCGCCTAATAACCGGAGTGCTAGGTAGGCAAGGCAGGAGAGAGGCTTGACATTAAGACCCCGCCGTTTTGGAAAGCCGATACGCTATTGACCGGCGCGCAACTATCTCAGCGCAGAGATCCGGTGTCAGCGGATTGTAGCGGGAGCTGTTCCTCCTGTAACAGGGGCCCATTGAGTCTGGGAAGGCAGCTGGGGCCCGATGGGCCGGGCCCGGCCGGTGATCGATACTCGCCACCCTGCAACGGATGACCTCACTGTCATGGCTGCCGGCTGTGGACACTGCGAGCTAGTCATTAGTGGCGGGAGCTTAGCCTTGTCAATACCTGACTCGTATGGATACTTTGGGCCATCTGTCCGTGTATTGTCTGACAGGGGAGAGCTCTTGTTTTCTTTCCTTTTTTTTTCCCAAACGAAATAAATTGACGGTATTGCGCCACTCGCTCAATAACGCAACACAATCCTTATTTGCCTTCGTCATTTCCATCAAAGGGGCGGACGTTTACGCCGCGGGCGACATCAACCCGGCAATTAAGTTGGCCGTATAAATGAGAAAAAACCCTCATCACCTCGTCTGTTTGTTTTTTTTCTTTTTTTAGTCACTTTCTCTCTTTTTCCCCCCCCCCCCACTCTGTTTGATGATAGGAGAGGGCGAGCTAGAATTAGGGCGATGGGTCTTCCTTTGAGTGTCAGCCTAAAATGATCAGAGTAAAGATAAGAGGGTCTAGCAGCCCTCAAATCAGTCAAAGTGCCAAAGTCGGCCTTTTTCTCCTCAATTACCGGCCGTGTGAAGCCAGGGAGTGGAAGGCGCCGAGCCTGCTGCATTACTAAAGAGACAATCTATTTCCCCTTTGACCAGAGGGAGAGAAATCATTATGGCATGATTAGTAGCTTCGGCAGTGGGCGAGCACGGAGGTACAACGGGAGACGCGTATTAATTGCCACAGACCGAGCTGGATTCTTGGGAGTGTTGATTTGCCCAGCGCCGCCCTGACTGGCGGCCAGACATAAAAGCTGATGTCAGCTCTTAGTTATACTGGCAAGCTCCATGTCAAAATGAGCTGGAAGTCTTCCTCTCCATTGCCATCTCGCTCTTTGTAGGACGCCGGCCCCCGTTTTCTCTCTCTCTCTCTCACCTCCAACTGATAGCTGCCCAGGCCGATTATTTCATCCGGCCCGGGTCCGCCGAGAGCCTCCTCTGCCGGCTTTGGAAGAGCTTTAATTAGCCATGTTAATATCCCCTTCATTGGCCTTAATATCACTCAACACCTTCCTCCATCTCGGCGGCCACCAGGGCCCCGCTGTCCTGTCAGAACAGCTGATTATTGAGAAGGATAGCTTTAATCAAAGCTAATTGCAGTTCATTCTTTCTCACTATCCCCCTTTGCCCTCCATTGCCAACATCTAATGGCAGCGACGACTTGATATCCCATTAAAAAACAATTAAACAAGCTCCTTTTGTCTCTGTGCGTGCCAAAACAAGAGCACAAACTTTTGTAGATATTTAAGAAGTAAAAGAGCAAGAGAGAGAGAGAGAGGGGCCTGCTCTTAATTGCTCTCCTTTCCACCGAGGACCAATTTGCGCCGCCGCGCTCATGGAGAATCTTAACCAACTCAAACGTAATGGATGCTATAGGAGCGGCGCCGCCGCCGCGGACGATGAAAATTA
This sequence comes from Syngnathus typhle, assembly GCF_033458585.1. Classification (NCBI taxonomy): domain Eukaryota; kingdom Metazoa; phylum Chordata; class Actinopteri; order Syngnathiformes; family Syngnathidae; genus Syngnathus; species Syngnathus typhle. Next base: position 4,269,708 of record NC_083745.1, read on the forward strand.
AGCTTATCTTTTTAGCGGCGAAATTGAGCTTAATTGCCTTCATAACAGTAAACATAAAGGAGCTTCTTTATGCGCCACATTTCTCCCGTTTATTGTTTTGTTACTTTTTTTGCACTCTGGTAGCGGGAACAGTGTGTAAAGAAGAAGAAGAAAAAAAAAAAAAAGAATCCAAGAAATGTCCAAGTCGCAAAGTAATGTGTTTGTTTTATGAAGTCAGTGCATTGTTTGGCAAATGTATTCCATCTCTTGTTCAGACATAAATTGTGTGCGTGAACGCAAACACACAACCCGCCCGGCCTTACCCAATCTGTATGAGAGGCGACAGACAAATAAAAGTCGTATTTCAGGTCTGCTTTCCACAGATGTCTGCTGCTCTACATTATGACTCTTCGGGGAAATAAAAACAGGGTCAGGGAATTAGAGTACATAATGGTCATTTTGATGATCGGCCAACAGATGCAACCCGAAAACACGGCGAACACAATCAAGTGAAATGCTCTAATGACAAGTCAGCTTTTTTATGGCCTCGCCGCACACCAACAGGCAATCAGCATCCTGGCACGGGTTAAAACGTCTTTTATTGATGTCCGAGCCAAAGCTTCTTGGACGTGGAGGGAAAATATTTTCTCACCTCGCCTCTCTCCTGTGGGGCCGAGTACAAGGTAGAAGGAGTCTATCGAAGAGCGCTTGGAAATGACCGGCGCGAGTGTTAATGCGGCCGGGGTTAGGAGGGTCACTCCCGATGCTGATTTACGGCTTGGCCCGGCCGCCGCAGCAAACGGGAAGTCTTAAGTGTTGAGAAAGCGTCCAGACGAGCCACCGTATTTAGCCGGCGATGAAACGGCAAACGCCATCTATGGTAATCCGATGAGCCGCCGCCGCCATTGTGCAAGGACAATGGAAACCGCACTCCGACACAATGCGAGCGGGTTGGAAAGTAAATAAGGCAGCATTTCTGACAGCAATACATCAGTCACTCTTCTGCGGCGGGACGTTGCGCAAAGCGAATCCATTGCATTGTTTCTTCGGCGCAGTTGCGCAACGCGGCACAAAAGCCTGTCAAGGGGGGAAGCCACTCTCTCCACCATCTTTAACCGTTGCCACGTGAGAAGGGCGCTTCATCGATAAATTCTGTCGTGAGAACCCTCGCGCGAGGCGGGCTGACAAACCGGCCCGGCCCAGATCTCAGTCAGACGTGACATTTGTTCAGAGACGATTAGCCAGGTTGTAATTTGTGGCGTAATTGCCTCACCCACCCACAAGTGCACAGGGTGTGTGCATGCGTTAAGCGTGTGTGTGTGTGTGTGGCATACGGCGGTCCCAGGAGTGTCCGCCTAATTGCCTGACAGGACTATAAGTTTTGTGGCGCGCTCTCACCTTGTTAGGTCCTTTATCCCTGATGCTCTTCAAACAAGACCTGGTCACAGGTGGGCCTCATTTGCTTCCCTATTGAACAGGAGAACTTTAATTGCACAGGGGTGTCCTGGGATTAAAGAGGTGGGCGGAATATCAAGTGACTTTCCGCGTCTTCGTGGCAGATGGGTGTTGGGAAAGACCCGTGAACTCGGGTGAAGGCGACGACAAAGAGACTGATGGTGTTGATTTTGAGCGGATAAATAATGCATCGATTTGGCCACGCCGCTTCCAACGGATGCTCGATCGCGCTGATCAACTGCCCTTGCTGGGGACAATCTAATGAGATGCAACTCAAGAGCTGTAGCAAAAAAGAATTTTAAAAAGAGATTTTTTTGGGGGACTATAAAATCATTTCATTTGCTTACAAATCGAGTTCCAAGAACTTTTTAGTTCATCAATAAATCGAATTCTTTCCTGTTACACCACAAAAACAATCTACGGGAAAAGCAAAAATATGATCTAACTTGGGCCAAATCTAGTCTTGACTTATTTGCTGTAGCGGTTTATTTCCCCTAATGTGCCTTATAACCCCGTGTGGCCGATATATGGGAATTCCCCAAAATAAACCCGTTCAGTGAGACGCCGCCTTATAATCCAGTCCGCCTTATGGTGCGAAAAATATGGCATTTGGGTGACCTTATGCAGCCGAGCAACAATTTTGGATGCAGTGCAATTCTACGCATGGAGATAAACGATTTTTTTTGCTTTCAGGTCTAACGGCTCCGATAGACGCGAAATGTATAATCCGAGAATCTGCACGACTAAACGTCCTTCCTCCTGTTGTGTTCTCTCTTCCAGATTCTTCCTTAAATTCTTCCTCAAGTGCAACCAGAACTGTCTGAAGAATGCCGGGAACCCACGAGATATGCGCAGATTCCAGGTGACTGACTGAAAGCCACTTCGCACATCTACCGCCGCCTTCCCGTACAAATAATATACTCACGCATGAATCTAAATCTCTTATTGGCACTCGGGGAGGTAAAAAAAAAAAAAAAAAAAAACACAACCCAGGCCGGGGAATTGTGTCATGCGCTCTGGACGGAATATTTATAAGGGAATCGCATCTGACACAAATAAAGATATAGGATTTAGCGCTGCCATCAATTGTCTCCCTGACAGCTTTCTGAGCCTCAGCGCAGGGGGGGAGGACCATCCCGGCACATGTAACAACAGTGTTAACTCACGATCTGTCTGCCGGCGGAAATTCATACCTGCATGTATGCGTGAGCATGCACACATTCATATTTCCCCTCCGACGGGCGGCCTCGCTCACATATGTGCGCACTTAAGCCGGCACATGTGTAGCACTTACAACCATCTGAAAAGCATCATTGTTGCGGCCAGGCAACAATGTGGCGATTTACACCGAAAGGACATGACACCGAAACGCTTTTAAGACTTCTCTAAGTCTTCCCGACGTCTGACGTGTCAAGTGGTCCAGCCTTGAAATGATCGACCCCCCATGGTCAATTTGATAATTGGTTTATCCCAACAGTGGTGGGATCGGGTTTAGAGCCTTTTGTGCCATCAGAATCAGGACAAATGAGGGAAGGCCGTGTCGGTGGGTGATTGGCGCTCAGGTTGGATCCAGGAGGAAGCCCAGACATGAAGACAAGGGTGTCCCGTCCGGATGTCAAGCGCCATCAGGCCTCCTGGCGAATTCCCCAATGTGGAGTGATGCGTGACAGACACCGCATCTCGCTTCTGTGTCAAAGGGTCCGCAAGAAGAAGCTGCGCAACACTTTTTCCGAGAAGCAAAAAAATGTACATCATGTCTCCCTTGTCCCGGGTCCAACAGTTAATATAGTGTTCTTCCTCCCAAATAGATTTGCCAGATGCTCCTCCATAGGTGTTTCTTTGGCCAAACTTGTGTACTCGGAACGGCTTCGACTCCACTTATTACCCCCAAAAACCAGCTGGAGGCCAGAGAGGGCCCAATCCATCATCCTCAGCTTGGCCCAGCTCTGAACCTGCTCCAAAGAATGGAGCTCTTTCACTTCCCCTTCTCCCTTTACCCCCACCTCCAGCAGTCCCCAAAACGACACCCCCTCCCCTGACTGCGAAAAAAAAAAAAAAAAAAGCATCCCCCTAAATTCCACCGCTCCGGCGAGGTCACTTACCGGCGAGGCAAACCTGAGAGGGGCTCTCTGTTTCCGGCTCAGACACACTTTAGCCATTCACATGTGGCCTCACTGTTTGGAGATGTGGTCGGCAAAAAAACAACAACAAAAATAAGCATTATGAAATATGGAGTGTGGTTTGGAATCCGATCCTAGCAAAATGTTTGCTGAGTGATGGGAGAGAGCACGGTTGGGCTACTAATGACTCCAGTAATATTTTAAAAGGGGGGTGGGCCCCCTCCATCTCCAAACAGATGCACACGCTGATCAATAATTCTGAGCTTTGAGCCGTGATGACAGTTGGCGGAGTGGCTGAACGGAAATGTATTTTAGAGGCTCAAAAGTCAATTAGCCGTACACAAATGGCAGACACCGAAGAGCAAAATGGCCGCACGCCGTAACGTGATACGTCTGAACAAAACACGCTTCTGAAAGCACCAAAAACACAAATACGTCCTAACGCATCTCCCCTCCTTCCTCTCGCAGGTTGTCGTATCGACGACCGTCAACGTGGACGGCCACGTACTGGCCGTCTCTGACAACATGTTCGTACACAACAATTCCAAGCATGGGCGAAGGGCTCGCAGACTCGACCCTTCAGAAGGTACGCCTCCTTATCTGGAGAATGGTAGGCACATGTTTTTTGGCATCTTTTGTTTGCTCACCCTCTCGCTGTTTCTTTCCCATCTTCTCCCATCCACACCTCCTGTAGCTTCTAGCACATTAGCATCTCTTAGCTCCCCCCCCCGCCCCTTCCATCGCTTTCACAATTAGACTCTTTTAGATATCTTTGTGCCAAGCCATTGCCATGTTTGGAAATGTATTTATTGCTTCAGAAACGGTTTGATAATACGACCCGTGGTCTGCTAATGCACCTACATTTGTCCTAAAAGCTCATGTGAAACATGATCAAATTGCTTAAGAATTTGGCTGTGAGGTCAATTTCCTGTCATTGGGTTCTGCAGATTTAGCTGTGAGAGAGCAGAAACAGAGGGGAGGAAGGAGAAAGGGTTGGGAGGGGAGGGGAGGGGGGGGGGGGTTAGCATGTGTGTGTGTGTGTATTGGGGTGGTGGTGGGGGTGACCTATGAGAAAAACAGAACTTACTGTTTTTCTTCCAACTGATTCCATATGATAGACTGATTGCCTGCACAGCCCAAAGAGCGAGCGAGAGAAAAAGAGAGCGAAGGACCACCAAACCATGGGAAATTCAAAAAGCAAAATGCACAAAACATAACCCCGTGACCTGCGCGCTTTCCACCCGCATACGGTTGAAAGCTTGTTGAGAAAAAAAAAAAACCGAACAAAAAAAAAAGTATAAAAGAAAAGAGGAGCGAACAGACTCGAAGCAATTGTGCAAATTGCTTATCTTCACATTTCAAGGGCCAATTATGGCTGGTGCAAACAGTTTAGAGCCAACGGAGCTTCTCGACACATTAACGGCCATTAATGCTTCGACCACCGAAAGCAAATGTAATGTTTAACACAACGACGACGACTAATAAACTATATATTAAAATTAAAAACACACACACACACGTGGTAGACAATTAATATATCTCGGTGCACTCGGCAGTCCTGGTGGGGCAAAAAGCTAATCTATTTGTTTTTGTCTTTATTAATGACTCCTCTACTGGAGAACAAAATCAAATAATTAAAGTCCTGCCCGGAGCAGCAAAGTCATTATGTTCGCTGACGTTCTGTTTGTGTGTTTCGCGTTTATGACACGATAGGTGTGGATCGCCTAGCAACCAGTTTCTTAATGAGGAGAGCAATTAAAGAGGTTGAGCCCTCGCCTCCGTGTTCCCCCACTCCCCTGGGACGCCCCCCACCCTACATTGTGTGCGTGTGTATGTCAATGTATTTGTGTGTGTGTTCTTTACAGGTTAAGCCAACCCCTGCTTTTATTCCTCTCCTCACCACACTCTTCAAAGCAGCAGAGTGACACCCTGTAAAAGCGAGAAAAGAAGCGACTGTCAACCGCGCAGTTGAACACGTCTTTTGTCTAATAACTTTAACACACCCTCCTGATGCTTAGCTGTGCGAGTGTGTGTGTTCTACTTCACAACGCTACCCCCTCCTTCTTTCTTCCGTCGCTCCGCTAATATAAACCGCGGCGGAAAAGGATGGCTCGCTTTGTTTCTCTGAGACTCCCGCCATGTCCAGAAAGGCGCCGTGACACTCGTGGGCAGGCAGTTTGGCTTTCAAGATTTTTTTTTTGGGTTGTTGTATAAATAGCAACACATTCTTCCTCGAGAGTTCACTAAAGGCGAGAAACCTCAGATGTGTGGCTGGCACGGCGACGGAGCCTTGTGTGGCTGAGGCAGAGGAGCATCAGTCTCTCCCTCTCCCTGTATCATGCATTGATCAAGAGGTGCTGCCCCCTATTGGCACAAAGGCGGCACAGCTGGCGTCTCACCATGTGACGTTTTTTCCAGCCCTGTTTAACGAGCTTACCCCTTTCAAATAAATCTCAAAATCGAGTTAAAAACGGCACTGAATGAATCGGAAAATATGACATCAAAATCGAAGTGAGAAAATCCACACTTTTGGACCGAGTGACAAAATACGAACGTGATCCATCTGCCAAAATATTCGTAGCATCTAGCCCAGTGGGGTACAATAATTAATCTCGCTGACAAAATCCAGACCTACGGAGGAGGTGGATATCTCGGAACAATTTGGTGCCGATCCAAACAAGGACCGTCGGGCCTTGGCGGAGGTCCTTTGCGCTGCTTGAGTGCTATTCGAGGAATCCCCCCCCCACTTGCGTGCACTGTCACACACCACGCGTATTATGCAAACACACACAAACGAGCTTTGGGGTCACCTGCCACTCAAACATGTATATAGATTCAGCCCTAAAGATGCATAACCATACTCACAAATAGTATTGCACGCACGCACGCGGCGTCGTCATCATCCCACACGCACACACACATTATAGAGCCCCAGACAATATAGGAGACTCAGCGTAGAGCCTGAAGCGCCTGCCTCATTTGCATGCCAAGTGGCTGTAATGCTGTTAGGGTTTATGCAATAAAGACAAGTGAATCCAGACTGCTGGGCCTAAGAGGAAGAAAGAGAGGGAGCAAAGATGGAGAGAAACCAGAGGAGGAGAGAGGCTGAGCGGCAGGGAGAGAGTGAGAGAGAGTCAAAGGGAACAGATGGCCCAGGGAGAGGTAAAAGGTATAATCCCATCAGCTGCACTATCAACCGACCATCTGGACATCCCACAGCACAATTACAACACATTTCAGCAGGCAGAACAAAGGACGGCTTTACGGGGCTACATCAGACCTGTTTGAGTGTCACAATACCGGAGGCGCGACCTCCCGGGCTCAGATCTCGGATGGGTTTTGACGTCCTAGCGCGGCTCCGCTAAGAACTCTGGGCGGGATGGTTGGAAGTTATAGGGGGGCGGAGACAGGTGCGTTTCCTGTCTGGTAACTCAAAGTTTCCACTTGTGATGCCTGTCATCTGCCAAGGCTGGCTTTATTGTGCGTGTCTGTCATCAGATCGCCGGCACTGACTGTGTAATCCACTTTGCCACGGTCCCCATTCAGCACATGCTCCCCGCTCTGTCTGCGCATTGAGATGTATGCAAATTTGCAGGCAGAAGGGCGGCCGGCTTAGCGCCCCAGTCGCCGTGAGTGCGCGTGGGTGGCGGCGTAGGTGCCTTTGTGTGCGCGCGCATTCGTTTGCGCGGCCGGCGCTCGGCTTTGGGCTGCAGCTGGCCCCGAACGGTCACAGTCGCCATCGGGTCCGCCTACCTCCTCCTTCTCCTACAAAGCCCCCCCCCGCCATCCCCCTCGCGCTTGCTCTCATCCCCAAAGTCAATTTGTTTACAGTAATTTTGAAGGGTGAATTATTTGCTGTAATCGTCCGCACTGATGAAGGTCAGGCCCTCAGAGGGGGGCCCCGGCGCGCCCGCCGAGGCTTGCTCCTCTTTCAGACGCCGCGCTTCGCAATTAAGGAAAGCAAATGTCACTCCTCCAGGCCTCACAAATGAAAATCTGTACGAGGTGATTAGCATGAAGTCAACAGCGCCTGTTAAAGTCACATTCCCTGTAGTACCCGTGTGTGCGCGTGCACTTTATGGGCCGGGAGAGACGGCAAACATGACCCGAAAGGGCCCAACAGCAAGGCAAACAAAGGGAGATGTCTTGTCGGAGGCGATCCGTACAACCGGGGGGGGGGCCGACTGTGATTTACTCACTGGATGGAAAGGATAATAGAGGTTTAGAAGCCCGGGAAGAAAAAGAACCCGGCCGCAATCGGGGAAGGCGAGGCGTCGGCAATTCATTGTATATTCAAAGATATTGACGGGAATAGATTAAATCGGATGTGGCTGCTTTATGGATAGCTGTCATGCTTTTTCTGCGGTAAACACGGTGTTGTGCCGAGCGCCATATTAAGGTAATGCATCAAATGACAGCGGATGTGAGGCGCCGGATCACTCAAATGAGATTATAATAACAACTCAGACGCTTGATGTATGGCGGAGCCGTGTCGCCGGAGTCACGCCAGATGAAAAGCATTGTAATAATAAACAATATGAAATGGATTGAATCGATCACCAAAACAAAGGGCCGGGTAGGGGAGGAAAAGCCTCCGCGTGAATAATTCACCGGTGCCTCCGACGTTATGAAACCCGAAACTCGACTGCGCCCGCCGCGTATGCAGAACAAAAGGTAATGAAACAACGTGAAGCGGCAAAGCTTGAGCTTGTCATTCCCACTTTAACGGCCTCTACTCTTGACTAATTTATGACGTGCCTCCGACTTTGAAATCTCAACTGTACGCGCGGGCGCGCGCCTAATCAATTCCGATGGCTACATTTGCCCTGACACATCATTTGCAACATCAAATCATTTTCCTAGCGAGCCCGGCGTTTAGCCTTTGTGAAGTCAACCATTTGAAGGGTCTGCTTAACTACACCACTCCGCCGCGCTGATAAATGATTTTGATTCTGCTGCCGTAAAGGACAAATCCATCATTCTATCTTCCTAAGGGGGAGGGGGGGGCAATCTCCGATCTCCATCTCAGCTTGGACTCGGAGCTGACGCGGCGACATACGTGTGTGTCTGTGCGGAACGGGCGAGCGGTCTCGAAGCTCGGGTGCTGAATTTGCTTTTCTCTCTTTGTCTTGGATAAGCAGCCACCCCGTGCATCAAGGCTATCAGCCCCAGCGAGGGATGGACCACTGGAGGAGCCACCGTCATCATCATAGGGGACAACTTCTTTGACGGCCTACAGGTGGTCTTCGGCACCATGCTCGTATGGAGTGAGGTATGACGTGGTAAACCTTCTCGCCTTGTTCTTGCGGAGGGGCTCATTATTTCTTCTCTCTAATCCAGCTGATAACTCCCCACGCTATCCGCGTCCAGACACCACCTCGGCACATCCCCGGCGTGGTGGAAGTCACGCTGTCCTACAAGTCCAAGCAGTTCTGCAAAGGTGCCCCCGGGAGATTTGTGTACACTGGTGAGTCAAAATCTCTGGTCGTCTTGTCTTCCCTCGCCGGGGTATGGAAAACCCTCAGCCTGGCGGTAATGAACTAACCAAGGTCTTGCCTGGCTGAATGTAAAATGTGCAAGATCTGCACTGTTTTAAAAGCAAAAGGCTGTTTGACGGAGGGGCTTCGAGCGGCGCAACCCGATCCCCTTCTGACCTTCTGTCGTACAAGGTCGCTGCCGAGCTCTGTTAAACTCAAGCTGTCAGGATGACTCATTCTGCCAATCGTCTTTAGCAGGATTGATACGAGACAGATAGAGCTTTGGGTTTGCTAATCGTGCAGATTTTGCAAAAGGAAGAGGGGGACCCGGGGAGGTTATGTTTTTGCTGTTGCTTAGTTAGGAGGATTACGCTAAAGCTAACATAAAACCTTGTGGACGGCTGGGGAATGGGCCAAATAAGCTGCCATTAAATTTTGGTGAGGATGAGGATGAAGGTGCGGATCCAAGGATTCGTCGCACTTTATTGAGTGGCTATCCGGTTACCTCTGACAAGGAGGTTTGAAATGCTGCTTGTTTGTTTGCGGGGAGGCAAAGGCACTTTTGTGAAATTTTTAGGGGGGAATCTTAATGATAACATTCGAGCACATGCAGGAAATGAGTCTCAATGAATGTTTTTCTTGGAGGTGGAGGGGTGGTGGGTTGATCCAAATTATGATTATTGGTCCCTTGGTAGAAGTCTTCATAAGCCATTCCAGGTTTAAGAAATGAGACTGGTAATGCAATAGTTTGTTTGGTCGACAGCGGCGTGGAAGTCGTACGTAACAAGACAAGCGCACAAGAAGGTGAGCGTGATCCACTCACAAGTGAGAGGATGTGATTATCTTGGGCAACAGAAGGAAGTGGTGCTCTTATCTGTCATCATTGCTGAGGAGACAGAGGTTGTGGGGGGTCACAGCCTGTCTGACCTGGAAGCCTCTGTCTGTTGCAGCTCTGATGGACAGAATGAAACGGGTGCGTCAAGGCACTCTCACTAGAACCCCCTTTTTAAAAAAAAAAATACTTCCCCACCCCGCCGCCAGCCCCCCTGGCCTCAAGCGCAGCCCTGGCCTTGAGTGCCGCAGAATTGCAAAGTGGGGGCCGCCACCCCCTCACCCAGATCCCTCCATCCTGGGGCAGCTGTTTCTCATCAAGACCCTTCCCTCCCTCCTCTTGCTCCCCAGACCCCCCTTCTTCAGCCATGCGTCCCCTTCTCCTCCAACCGTGCAGTCTGGCCCAGCTCTCCTGCATTTAACCTCCCTAGCAGGAGCGGAGCAAAGGCCAACAAGGCGGCGGGATAATGAAACAGGAGTGCAGTGTGCCCGCGATCGTGCCTGCTTGCCTGGAAGTGCGTGCATGCGTGCGTGCATGTGTGTGTGTACATGTGTTACCACGCAGCCTTGAGAAGGTGTATAAGTTAAGACATTAATGGCTTCTATAGCGCCCCGGTGAAAGTGGCAGGTCCCTAAAGAACAGACCCCATTAGTCACAGAGGCTAAGCGGATTGGGATGATTACCATCAGGTTTTACCCAGGAAACGTGCCCCCTTTACTCTATCTTTGTTGATTTTCTTTTCTTCTTCCCGTCTTATTCTTACTCCATCTTGCTTTCAGTACTTACTCACTTCCAGTTAGTATAAGGATACAATTGCCCCTGGAGGCAATGGTGGTACAATTGATTAGAGAATTAAAAGAGAAAGTCGCCAATGAACAGGTCCAGCTCTTCGACGACTCCTGTCGCCTGACAGCTCACGAGGATTGACACCGCTTGATTTTTCCCAACCGACTCCACTAATTGTTCGGCTTGCGCATTGAAACTGCAGATGGGCTTTTGGCTCCTTGTCTTCGCCGATGTCCAGACTCGATGAAAATGGTGAGGGGGGTATAGCGAAGGTGTAGATGTCTTACGGCCCCATCTGCGCCTTTTTTCATGCTTCGGTTTCCAAGTTGGCTCTTCTCACGCCGCCTCCCTAATTGTGGAAATGTAAGTCACCCAATTCAAAGAAATTACCACAAATTACCCCGAGTCAAATCGAATAGCGGAGGGGCACGTCCTCACTCGGCTTATTACCCTGAAACCACTTCCAAAACTCACAATCCATTCTCCCAAAGAGAGCGCCCCGCAGTGTCAAATGTTCCTGCTGGCATTTCCTCTTGGACGTTTTTAACGCTAACGAGACAAACAGACAAAAGGTATAAAAGTTCACCATGTTTCTTACATCTTGGAGGAGCTTGTATCTCTCCTGCGATTGTTTTGAAAAGAAAAGTCCTGCGGGCTCATTTCCAGGCCATCCCTTTTTAGCTTCCAACAAAGTGTTATCCCTTCGGAGATTGCCAGCGTGTCCTCTGTCTAATCCATGTATTGGTTATCCATTGGTCAGGACAGGACCGGTAGAACGGACTGTCAGCAAGGTTGGAGAAAATCAAAAGGAGAAAGTCCGAGCTGTACCTCCAGTCGATATTTTATTAAGCTCTATCAAGCGCTGCAGAGAGAACAGCCTGGTGTGATCAAGTTTTTTTTTTTCTTTCTTCCCTTTGTTTTTTTTTCTTTAAAAAAACATTTTCAACCTCATTTGCGGCACTGTAACCTTTTTACGGAGCAGTTACCTCACTGTATCAACGAGGGCATCATAAATAAAAACACGACTGTACAATTTATCCAATTTAATCTCCTAATTGCATCAGAGCTTTTGGTTTTCTATCACGGCCAAGTTTTCACGAAAGGCTCCCCTCCGGGGGCAAGACTGCAGGCAGGCCCGTGGTAATATGGTTCTGCAAGCGGTCCTAACACACTCAGCCTCTATTTATCCTAATCAGTGACATCCATATAAACCAGGATTGCTTCAAATGAACCCCTTCCGCGCCCTAGAAAACGCACATTTACCAGGACCCCATTTGTCATGGGTAAATTGAGGGTCAGTAAACTTGGGCTGTATCCTCCGGTGGGGATCCGAGACATGCATCATAACGTTAGGAGAGGATGATTGGCGAAGGCGAGCTGTCACACATTTGTCAGGGGGAAGGGAACATTATTTGCTAATTTCCCAAGCTGGGCACTGACAGGGTGCTTCGTCTTCAGACCTTTGGTGACCAGCATGGCTTCCCGGCTATTAGTACAAGTCAAGTGTTTTTTGTTTTTTTCCCGCTCCCCTCCTCCCATTCTCCCATTCTCACTGTAGAGCGGTGGTAATAAGAGGCGCGATTCGTTCGACCTCACAGGCTGGCGGGCGCACTGGTTGAAGGATTTTGGATGGAGCAGATGCCCCATGCAGCGAGCTGCTCTTGCCAGGCCTTAGTTGAGTCCAGACAGCCTTGAGGGCTGATGGATCACAAAGTTTACTCGTCAAGGTGACGCTATCGACTCCGCTGCACCAAAATCTGACAAAATGGGTATGAGGCAGTCATTCATCAACATAAGGACAAAGGGGTCGTGTGTGCTTCATTCGATAGAGGAGGGGATCAGGAAATGTCAGGCCGGTGAAGGATGGTAAAGCAAGTTGGGGCTACGGCTGACATTGAGGACGGACATAGTCTTGATTTATTTTTTTAAAAGTAATTAGTGTTGGAGACATTTTTATTGGGAGTTTTTCAGAGCTAGCTACAAGGAAAATACTTTGGACAACTCCAATTAAGCCTGCTCCAGTCTGAAACTTGCTGCGGTCTTGGACAGTGCTCCAGTTTTTATCTGATGCCGTTGTGTAAATCAGGCCGATCCTTAGGACTCCTCTCCACCCTGCTGACACTTTGAAGTTCCAGATTCAGCCAGCTGATCAGATGTGGAGTTTCCGTTTCATTTCCCGTCCTGCATGGGTTGGGTTCGGAACCCCATCGGACGCCGCCCAAAGAAACGGGGTGGGGCCTAGATATGCCTCAATCAAAGGCATTCAGGAAGACGTGTAAACACAACTCTGTGAGGGGAGGGGGGGTCATAATTGCATTTACAATATTATTATTATAAAAGTTGACTGGAGGCGATGAACTGCTGCCACGAGAGCGGACTGAACAGGCATTTATAAAAAGTCACGGCCACAGCCAAGTGGGTTGTAACCATTTGGCACCGGCCTAGTAGCATGTGTCAAGCCGTGTTATCCAATGGCCATACCTGCCTGTCTCATTACAAGCGGGGTATTTAGCAGCGGCTCGGCGGGAGCGCGGCGGACTCCGACTGCCAAGCGAGACGGCCGTCGTTTGAAGGCCCTGTGAGCTCGCGTGGAGCGCGACAAGGTCCCGCAGAGGAAGGTCCTCGTGTCCAATTAGGGGGCTGACGTGACACGTGGCCGCACTCCCCCACTGTCAGCCAGCTTGTCAGGTAGGCTTTGAGAAGAACACTGTGGGCATTATTCCACCGCATGTTATCAGCAAGTGACCTGTGAAATCCGACTCCAGGAAATTGATTGAAAGAAGTACTTGGCCGTGTATCCCCCTCCCCCCCACCTCTTTTTAATACATCTCCGTGCGAAATGCATTGTGGGAGGAAAATGAAAGCACGGCTGTATGTTTTCTCCCACACTAAAGGATGGTATTCATTGATTTCATTTTAATTGGACACACTTTTTGTCCCCCGGTGTCGTTGGAGGTGTGTTTTGTAATGGCGCCGAGAATGGATTGTCCTCAGTAAGTCCTGGCGTCAGTCGCCTGCCACTGGAAAGACAGACAGGGTGGGTGGTGGTGGGGGTCTTGATAGACGAGGATCTTTCCCCTTCTCTTCCTCCTCCTCTTGCCCCATTTTCGGAGCGATCCACACCCAGAGGGCTTTAAAAGAACTCCACCTCCCTCCTTCCCTTCCACCCTCCCTCCCTCCATTGCCGCATTTTGATTGAAATTCATCGGCAAGTTTATTGAGAAATGAATGAGGGAGGCAGCGTGGTATTGACTTTGGGAGGAAAACACAACTCATCTTGAATGAGGGGGAAAACGCAGTCGTAATTTAGCCGCCATCGATCGGCGCCCCGTCCATGTATTGATCTTCATTTTACAATATTAATTTGCGCTTGCAATCAGCTGTGAAGGGAAGCCATTTGATTTCTGTTGGCCGGTAATGTGCCAAAGTCGGCCGTTATCCTCAGAGAGGTGGCACGCGTACTTGAGATGTCATTTAAGGGGATTGAACAGGTGTCTTTGGCCCTTTCTAATAATACGAGAGAAATGAAGGCAGCGCGAATATTATGGATGTGGCAATCCGCACCGTTGCTCCCTTTTAACCGTGTTAATTACATTTGATCTGTTGCAGGAGCAATATCTGCAGCAGAGTGTAACTGTCTCGGTATTTCCATCTGTATCGGCTCAAAGTTCATGAAATTTCAATGAACATTGATCTCTCTCTCCATTGATTTATCTTAACTCCAGATCTTTGAAATTTTAATTTCCTGTTCATCTCGAGGCCCGCTGGAGGTGGAATCACTCAATGATAACTGGCAACAGTGGATGGAGATGATGGAGATGGTCAGTGAGGTTTGCTTGGCTTTGCGTGGGTGTGCAGTGAAGAATTCCAATTTGCTTTGCTTTCAAACGCCGTTTTCATCTGCATGCGTGTTTTCTGCTCTCTCGACTCCCGCCGAGTTCCACAAAGCAAGCCGTCCGGATATCTTCTTACGCCCGGCGTCCGAGAGAGCCTATCGGGCCGGTTTTGCCGACGAGACGCGATCTAAGGTTTGCTGACGCTGCTCTCGAGCCGGCCGCATCCTCTGGAACAGATGCGCAGGTGCCTCCGAGGCTTGGCTCGCGCCGTTTGACGAGTCGCAAATGCAATAACACTTGAATGAACTTCTGCCTGTGCTGTTTATCTGGCTCCCCCTTTCCAACTCCCACTCCACCTCTAATTTGTGTTAAGGGGAAAGAAAAAAAAATAACTGCTCAATGGTGTAGGAGGAGTGCAGATAAGCTCGAAGCAGTTAAGTATAATTAGCGAAAGTAATAGCTGGCAAATGGCAACAAGGCTAGGTTTTTATCTCCTGGAAAGATAGAGTTATCGTAATAAGCTGTAATGGCTGGCAGGAATGCTAGGACGCGGTGCAAGCTTCCATTCAGGCTCGTAGACTTAACAAGGAACAATTTCCCTGAAATTTACTGCTTTGCTCAAACATTTCCCCATGTTTATGTCCCGATACTGTGGGTTGAAACATGTGCTCCATTCGACTCCATATGGTGCGTCGGCGTGTCAGCGCTTTGCGTCGGCCACGTCGCGCCGGAGAGCGGCAAAGCCGATTTGTCTTTTTTTAGTACTTTGCGAAGGAAACGTCCGATCAAAACAAGATCGGGAAGTGCGCATTCCTGTCTGAGGAATTCCACTGGAGCCCGTCCACCGGGCGCTGGTCCGCCTGCGCGGCATTGAAAATTGGAAGCGATACGGTCGCAGCTGCGCACCGACTCATGCATTCCATTTCTTCACATTCTGAAACTTGATCGGGAAGGTCAAAGAACTTTTGAACAAAACAGCATTCCTCAAAGACGCAATCATCGGAAACGTCACTTTGTTAATAATCTGCCCAATTTGACCGACGTGTTCTAATCTAATCATCGCGGGATATTAAAGTGTGGAAAAAAAGCGCTGTTAAACAATTACATCTCTTATCTGGAGCGACTAGCGAGGGAACAAAACAACACCGACGACGTAATTGAACAGACCGTGTAACCTGTCGAAATTTGAACAGAAGATGAGCAAGAAAATGAAAATTCTATTAGTCCATAAAGCCGCCCCCCTTCCCTGCGCTCTTCATCTGCTTTACAGAGTATTCAAATGCAAGTCCTGCCTTACCTCCCCGTGTCTCTTTTTCTCTAATTATCCATGAGGTCAGTAAGCAAAATGGGGAAGAAGCCAGGAGATCAATACAAATTATCCCTGAGCAAACCAGTGCTGACAGTTTGAATTGCAGCATATGTTTACCCAAAATCAGGCAATTTATCTTAATATCAGCCGAGTAATGCAGCAGGGGTGAGAGGTCACACAATCTCTCCACCTCATAATTACCCACCTCTAAAACAGGAAAGTGGTATTGATTGGCCGCGGGCCGGGAAGCGGGCGTGACTGGAACGTGCCAGCAAAACACCCCCCCTCGCCCCACCGCCGCTAAACAATCCACCACCGCCACCACCCGTATCATAGCTCCCCCTTCTCTCCTCTCCCCCCTCCGCTTGGCTAGACTCCCCACCCAGGGAAGGATTTATGGGATGTCTGTGGAGGGTTTCATGTTTCCATGCAGCGATTGAAGGCTCTCACAGTAACCGGAAGGAGGGGTGGGACAAGATGGGCTGAGGCAATAGCCCCCCTCCCGCCTCCCCTTGACCATATTATGAAAACAGACTTTTGGTCAATGAAATCATCATATGGTAAAATTATGACAATACGTAATTTGGTTTCTTTTAGAACTGCAATGGGGAGAACAAATACTCAAATACTCTTTTGTGCTTTTTCCAGATTTGACAGATTTTACTTCCGTTTTGAGTATTAAGTGCAATTTTAATAGACCATTAAAGCCTTAACTTTATAAAGACTCTGTTGAAGCCTTCATTGTGGACCCACCCCCAGATTACATCCAAGTTCACAGGTAGCCTTTCCACAAAAAAATCATAAAATTTGGTTTTGGATGCAAAACTATTCCAAAACTCAGGCGAAAAGGACAGAAAAAGGAAGCCAGAGGACTACTCAGTGAGGAAGGAGGATGCTGTCACAGTGTGTGGCATTCCGAGTAAAGCCCACAATCATTATGAAAGAAAATCTTTGTACAGAAGACAACAATCTGCGGCACGGACGCTAGCAACGTGCAGCGAAGGCATTTATTTCCCCGGCCGGCAGCGTCCAAGTACTCAGTATATATCATCAGCGGCTCTTACAGGATTATTGACATTGTCTGTCTGTCTGCGCGGGTGTACATGCGGCGACTACAAAACTGTCAAGTCATCAAGTGACAGCGCCGTTTAGCGCTAATGCAAGTCTCCATCAGCTGTCACAAGCATTTGCATGAAATCAATAGCAGATGGTGCTCCGTGTCACCAATTTCATTACGCCGGGGTTGTTACAAAGATCATCTCCATGATAGATGAGAGCGTCTCGGCGGCACCGGCCGACGCCGAGCCCGACCGGCTCGCCGCCGCGGATTTCCATTCACGCTTAAGCCTCGGACGCATTCTTTAAGGACATCCCATCTCGTTGGGGCATCGTTATCATCGGTAAAGGCGCATCGCAACGAGCCGGGGTCCGCGCGCCGTTCCGAGCGTGTTCCCAGCATGCCTGGCGGCTGGGAGCGGGCCCCAGCTGAGGCGGAGGACAGGAGAGCGTGATGTATCACCCCGAGAGCGCCCACTGACAGCCTCTGATGATGGATGGCCTGATTATGGAGTGCTTTTTACACATACACAATTTACATCACACTGAGCGGCGGGGTCCGGCGGGGCCGCGTACGGGCAGGTGCGCGTGCGTGCACAAACACGCGGACAAGAATGAGGTTGGAAATAACAAAGGAAAGCTTGCAAATTCCCGGCTACTGCCTTGTCATGTACGATCAATACGACCAATCAATCCTTTATTAAGGGGGAAGACGGCGTTTGTCCACTCGGTGAGACGGGGGCCATTTTGTCGCTTTGGGTACGCATGATGAGCTGCCAAATTAGATTTGCAGCAGTGTATGTTACTCAGGTGAGCTGAGAAAATGAGGCGGCGTACGACTGTACTCTCGTGGCTACGCTAGTTCCTCGCTATCGATTAGCTCCCCTGCATCGGCTATGCTTGAACACATAATTTCTGCGTTTGATCACGCTCGAGCTGGCAATTACTGTAGCCGGCCGGGTTTCTGGAGCGCAAAGGTACGGTGTTGTGTATTTAGATTGGGGGCGGGGCGACAAAATGAAGCGAGAGCTGTTCTTGCCGTGCTTTCCCTTTTCCGTGGCAGCAATTTCAGCGAGGTGTGCGGCGTCAATGTCGAAATGACATGCTGAGGGATGAGCGATGGGCCAAATTAGAGGCTGAACAATGAATAGAGGCAGACACTTCTGATTAGTCTCCATAGAAAGTCATTGATTTATGAAGCGCCTTGCTCGGCCGACTTACTCTCCTGAAAATGATATCTACATTGAGACGTGATGTTCTCTATTAAGTCATTCCTTCCCCCTTTTGCACCGTTCGCCTCTCTCCCCGATTTAACCCCCCTCCCCTTCTCGCCCGGTCCTGCCTAGTAGTGTACACATGATTGTTTAGAACCAGGCGGCGCTGTGAGGAAGCCTTCAATTACCCATTAGGACTGTCAGACATAAAGCGATTCCGCTCTCACCAAAGTCTTGGTTATGATTCATTTACTTTGTGCCCTTGATTCATCGCCCAATATGCCCGGCGCTCCAGATTACTATTTGAGGGGTGGGGAAGATTGATGGCTCCGTGGGATCCGCCGCCGTATTTCACGGGTGCTCTGTTGCGGTACAGTCGGTGGCCAAGTGTGAGATGACAGCGGCTTACACTAGATCAATGTGTGGACAGCCTTTCAGAGATTATTAAAACTCTGTTAGATTAAAAGAGGCCCGCTATGTAGTTTAGCTAGAGTCAATATTCTACAGTAGATGAAGAAGAAAAAAAAATGTAGGTCATCACGGCTGTTAATGGAATAACACTCGTGTCATTTTCCTTTGCCACCCATGAAGAAGCCGCTGCTTTTTTTTTTTCCCCTTTTCATGAACCGATTTGACGCCCCTGAGGTTTTGTCGAAATTAGCCATTCCGAAATGACTTTTGTACTGTAAACGCTAACAGATTGCTCAATTACTTTCTTCCTGTCTGTGCAAAAAAAACCCAGAAAACCCAAAACGGGCCCGCCGCTAACGCTCTTCTCCTCTCTCGCACAGCCCTCAACGAGCCCACCATCGACTACGGTTTCCAGAGGCTGCAGAAGGTCATCCCCAGACACCCCGGCGACCCCGAAAGGTTACCCAAGGTCAGTCCGCCGACTCCCCATCAAAAAAACTGCTTTACGAGAACTCGGTGCGGTGAACGAAAACAAAGCAACATTAGCGGTGCTTTAGATGGAACAGCTTTGCCTCGCATATGTGGCTTAGCCACTAGCCAGCGTGGTAATTGCGTTGGTTTAGTGCGAGGAGAGAGGCGTAAACTCTCTGTGCGGTAAAATAGCTCAATCAGGCGTTTTCCTCTCCAGTAGTCTGTGGAGATGGTAATCTGGTCAGAAACGACGTCTGCGCCCTCATTACCCCGCTCATGTTTTCCTTTCATTTTCTGCAGCTCGATTTGGTTTTATCTTTTGTTTACAGAACCCTGTGCCGTAAACCCTCTCGTCTTAGCGCCGCTAATAGACAAAGACCGCGTGTTATTATGCCGCGGCTTTCTTATTGTTTTCTTTTGAACCCGAGCGAAACGGTTGAAAGCCGCGTCAAGTTCCGCGACGCTCTCGCAGAAACGGATCGGGCTATCGACGGAAGGAAGATCATTCTCCCGCTGAGAAGAAACTCTTTGATACTTTTTTTCCCCCCTCCTTCCCCGTCTTTGATTCTCTCGCTCCTTCCATTTCCTATTGATAAAATCTATCTCTGAGCTGGCACTAATTGCTACCATGCCGGTAACCATTTGGGTGACTGACGTTCCAAACGTGTCAAGTGTAATAATATGACTGATTAGTCTATTCAAAGTAGCGGCGGCCACCTTGGAGTTTTAATAAGAGCGTAAAACCTTTGAAGACCTTATCTATTAAATCCCAGCATGCAACACAGCAATATCATTAACGTCCAACGGCCAATTTAATAAAGACCCGACCGCGCGGTGGCTCGAGACGTTTGACCGAGGCGCCGCCGAGAAGTCGAGCATCGCGGCTAGCCCTCGCTCGCCTATATGAAGTGTTTCAATTAGACCCCGGTCCCCGCGGAGACGGGACGCAACACCTTGACATGAAATGTGACTCTAATTTTAGCTAGTAAACCCCGACCATAAGCTAAAGCACCTTTAATATCCACTTTCTCCAACGCGGCGGCCATTCCCGGTCAATGCGGCTGCACTATTTCTATTCTATAAAGTCGCAGTGTCTTTGCAGCAGCAAAAAAAAAAAAAAAAAAAAGGACAGGCGCATTGTTAAACACAGCTTTATTACGGAGAAAGCAGACTTCTTTCCATGAATACAAAGTGTTGTTGGCAGTGAGACAGCTCTTGACACCGGACCCGAGATTAGTTTCCTGGGCGCGTGTATACTTAATATAGCCCCCGCTCTGCCAGCCTTTGCATGAAACAATCACAGAGTGAGATGAAACCCTGCACTTCCAATAAACAACATAAATATTTGATTTGCTCTCTAATGGACCCAAATATGGGGTTCAGGGGGCATGTAAATGATCCCGCCGAGTGATTCGTCATTGTTAAGCTTGCCATCCCGGGGTCAGCGCTGAGGGTCAAAAAGCACATTCCCAATAAAAGAGCCGGCGGCGGCCGCGGGGCGTCGGCGTGTACGTTCCGAATGAGATCAGAAACGGCATATAGAGAGCGGCCATTACCGGGTGCAGGTGAGCTAAAGGTGGGGGTGAGGGGGACTCTATAAAAAGGAGATAAAGCTAGAGGACGCAGGGCGTGCATTAGCAGAAAGGCAAATCGACACCCGGCCCACTCGCCGCCCCGCCCATGACTTCACCCTCCAGTTGATAATATTACTGCGCTATTGATTTCCACCAGCCTTCTCCCTGGGACCAGTAAGACACGTGGTAATTGTAAGGAGACAGAAAGCCAATATGGGAGTGCTCATGGATAGCGAGGGATGCACGCTAATATTGTTGCTACACAGAGAAAAAAAAAACATGGAGGGAGAGTGGTGGTAGGGAGGGGGGGGGGGGGCTGCCTCTGATTGAAGTTTACCTCGTAATTCTAAGACAACATCGTAGATGACAGTCTGACCCTGTGGGAGTGCAGATATAAAAATTCAATGCAAAGTCCAGGGTGAATATGAAAGTAATAAGTGTGAGCAGTCAAGTGATGAGAAAGGAGATTGGTTTGCGGGCATTGCGTTAAGTGAAGAGAGACTTTGGAATTCACCCCCCCCTCGTTTTCCCCCCCCCCGTTCTTAAGATCTTGTTATAAAACAATTTTCTGTTCATAATATAAAAAAGACAATTTATAATACCATTTTGTGCCCTCTGGCAGTAATGGACAAATAGACTGGATATCACATTATATCACACTCAATTTCTCTCTTCTGTAACAAATTAGATTCATTATGAAATTAAAAGTGGAAACTCAATATTGTTTTATTATTAAGCTGATTGCTTTGGCTTCTTTACTTTCCCCCCCAAAATGAGCATAAGCCCATTCTTTTCCGATTGCCGGCGTAATCCGCCAGGAGAAAATATTACAAATGTGCTCATGTCAAGCAATTACCCATGTATTTAAATGAATCTCTCTTCCTGTGCTCTTTGAAGTACCTCCATCTAATGGCCCCATGCTTCTAAATGCATTCATTACCTCGGGCTAGAGCTAACAGAGTAATTGCCTTACACTTTTATAATGGCATTAGCACTCGCAGCTACATAACCTAGGCCCTCTTTTATTAACTGCCATCATATAAATACAACATCCGTGTTAATCTAGCGCTCCAAGAATCACACTCGGCCCGGTTGCTCGAGACCCCCCACTTTCCCGCTTGTTTTATGACAAGGCGTCATTTGTTACGACTTCCCCGCCGAAAGCGGCGTCTAAATCTCGGGTGATCTGTCACGCCAGCCAGCCAGGGAGAGAGCGAGCGAGCGAGCGAGCGGCTCCCCTCGTCGAAACAGTTGTCGAACACGAGACCTTTTATGCAAAGCGAGGCGGCGAACGGCGCAGAATCGGTCACGCGTTTGTCGGCGAACAAAAGGAATCATTTGAGGCCTTTAATTGTTTCAATTTAGCATGGCGTGTTCTGATATGTCTCCATGACATGAAAGCCAATTACACTTATTCTGGAGTAGCATTCAGATTTACATGGAAATGCCCCCAGAACACTATTCGCCGCTAATCGTATTCACAGCGTGAGCCGATCCGCATGAAGGCGTCTCGTCGGGAAGACAACAAACTTGCTCCTTGATTGGGTGCGGCGCTTCTCATCATCCTCGGATATGACCGGGCCGCCACTTAAGCGTAGCCCCGCCGGTCGGCTCGGTTAGTTAAGACGCCGCGCGGTAAACGACAGATTAAGGATGAGAGGCAATATCGTTTCCTCTCCTCCTCCTCCTCCTACATGTTTTCTTTTTTATTTCCTCCTCCCAAGCTGTCCTTATGCCACCGCCGCAAAAGTGCCATATGGACAAGGAGCGAGAGGACGTTTTACAGGGAATGAAACACGGCTCGCCTACGAGTCGCTCTTAATTGCTTTAATTGTTGCTTAAAATTGAGAGCCATGTCGGAGAGCTCGAAATATGATGGAATAGATTATTGGTAATTATTAAGCGCAGACAAAAAGAGAAGGAAAGCCACTTTATCTCACTCAGCGAGCGCCGGAGAAATCTGTTCTGCCTGATGAGAACACATCAAGACAGCTGGTCCTCTCATTTAGCCTACCTGCCTCACGACAAGCGTAATTCTTTATTTGTATGCAAACTAGATGCATGCCACGTTGAGCATACACACCAATTTCAGAGGTAAATGCCCATTCTAAGAACCACCCATCCGGTAACTTGGGGTTGGATTAAGCGATATGTTTCTATAAGAAAGGGCGGCGGGCGGAGGGACGGACGCTGGAAGTGGCTTCCACAGCGATTCATCTTGATAAATCAAGGGCGCTACGCGAGATATGCTCCTCTGGATGAAAGGAACCGTAAACACGCGCTCGCTCGGTACGCCGCGCCTTGCCAACGCGGGCCGAGGCGTCGGAGGCCCGTCGTTTGAAGGCACCCGGCTTGTGTTTACATTCATTTACGGCAGCTGCCGTCTTAATCCCGCACGGCTATTGCCAAGCGATGGAACACTTCAGACAAATTACCAAGGCCCGCGAAAGAAAACACAGTGAATGTGGGAAGACAACAAGCGCCATCTGAGATGTTTCTGCTGACAGATTTGCATTGCTTTTAAGCGGGCTTCTAAGAGCCCGGTCAACAAATCTCCGCTTTTTTTTTTACAGCAGGTGACAACAAGCGTGCCTTTTTCACAAGCCGCCCCTCCCGCCGTTCGCCTTTGTCGCGCCCAATGCACTCGAAAAAGGGACAAGGGGGTTTTGCTTTCCGGCATATTGCCTCCCTCGTATTATAAAAGCAAAGAGAGCAGTCTGCTTTGCTTGAGAGGGATTTAATTGTAAGTGGCAAATTCAAAGGGAAGATAAAGACGCGACAAGCGGGCCAAACCCCGCCACCTAGCCCGCAGCTCGGAAGAGAGCGACGGGATCCGGGGCCAACTCATTTTCCGTGTTAAGAGCCAAAGCAACACGGCTAATCCGCATTGTCGAGCCGGGGCGAGCGTGCAGACATGGATAAGACCACATCCTGAGCATCCGTGTCCCCAAGGCACGGGCACCCAGCTCCTGCTGGATGGGAAGTCATTTGTGAAGTCCTTTGCAAGCAGCCAGTCAAAGAGGTTAATTGAAAAATTCCTTAATGTCATTACAACAGAACTAGATTAACCCACAGCTAATTCACTTTATTGTTCTGAGGAGAGGGGCCTCCACGCTGAACTCCGGAAGCCCGGAATCAGGCGTGAGGTGTTGTTTTTAAAGGACTATGCCGGTTTAATTAAGATAGGGAACATTATTCACCGCTCTGCATGCATGGAAGGAGTAAAGTAGTGCTTAAATGAAGGCGCGGTGCCTCTTAAAACAGCAGCGCTCCTCATTTTCGGCAGATAGGAAAACCCGCTCGGTGGGCAGCTCGGGGCTCGAAATAAGCGGATTCGCACGGCTGTTTGAGGGTCGAAATTGATATTTTGCGACATATTGAAGAATAAGATGAGGCTTTAAACCAAGAGAACCAGCAGAAAAAGAACCACTAAGACGGTCTCAAAAAGCTTCACTGGGTAGTCCGAGGTAAAGGTGCGCTATTCATGCTAAAGTGGCTAGCTAGCAACCGTTTCGGCGAGTTACTAGTGCGAGTCAACACGCAGCAAAGTCGCTCCTGAGTGAGAATAAGCCACATGTTTGACAACGATCATGCTCATGAAAGGAAAAAACAGCGATGCTAAATGCGAAGCTAACCGAAGAATAACGCGGACTGCTTGGATTACACTTGAAGTGACGTCATACAAAGAACATACAAAGTTGAAAAACAAAATGGCAGCACAACGTATGAAAAATATTTCAAGTCTCGCCTGCCCTTGCAACGTTTCCGATACCCTTCATTACTGTGTGGAATCTGAGCATTTTCTTTGCCTTTCTTCCTTCCTTCCTTCCTTCATCAGGAGGTGTTACTGAAGCGGGCGGCTGACCTCGTCGAGGCCCTGTACGGGATGCCCCACAACAATCAGGTCTGCACCCGCACACCCGTGCGCTTAAATAAATGAGAAATTTACCGAGAGCATCACCATAGGGGATTTCCGCACCACTATATCTGGAGCGAGATGCGAGCTCAACCATATAGCCGCAAAGCAGGCATCAAAGCGGTGGCGCAGCTTTAAAAAAGGAAACTCAAAAACCTTTGCCTTCCCTCGCCGCGCTTCTCAGGAGATCATTCTGAAGAGGGCAGCTGACATCGCCGAGGCCCTGTACAGCGTTCCCCGCAACCACAACCAGATCCCCTCTCTCGCCAACACAGCCTCCCACGGCATGATGGGAGTTAACTCCTTCAGCAGCCAGCTAGCAGTCAACGTGTCTGAGTCACAAGGGAACGACCAAGGTATGCGATTGCGCCACTCGTGCCTGAAAAAGGTTCTGCGGCAGGCATATGCCGACTCCTTTCTTTTCTCCACTCATTAAAAAGATAAAATGGATCGAAATCCACATTTTTGAGTAACTGCTCCGACTCCAGAATATAGGCCGTTAAAGGCCCCCTCATTAAGTTCCAACCTCTGTTCTTATTAAAGTGCCATCTGCAGTATGAGCGGATATAAAAAAATATATAATTTTGATTGCAGCTGTAAATTTCACCGGACAATGAACAAACCGTCCTTTTGTTTCTACCCCGCCCACCTCTTGGTCGTTACGCAGTGGGTTACAGCCGGAACACCAGCAGCGTGTCCCCCCGGGGCTACATCTCCAGCAGCACCCCGCAACAGTCGAGCTACAACACCGTCAGCAACAGCATGAACGGCTACGGCAATGCCGGCATGAACCTGGGCGTGCCAAGCTCCCCGGGGTTCCTCAACGGATCCTCTGCCAACTCCCCATATGGAAGTGAGTAGGCTTGCCGTGGTGGCGCTAAACTGCCGCTGATTGAATTCCAGGTCCCGCGTTCGGTTTTGCTTCAATGAATCATTGGCGACGGGGGTTAGAACGTTGCTGCTACCGCTAATGTATTGCTATGCCTGCGGCGGCTCGCTCCAAGCGCTTCTCGGAATACACGTAATAAAGATTAGGATGCTTTTTTTTATTGATTGGTTTCTACGTGATATGCAATGGGCGAAATTGGATGGTTGGTAGGTTTACAGTTGGATCATTCAACTGTGAGTTCCTACGCAAGTCTCGGGAGTCAAATCTCGGGACCTTCAGCCACAAGCCGCGTTCTTCAACCGCTAAACCACAGTTGCCGCATAATTAAGTCAAGTGAGGAAGCCGTGTTTGTTTTGTTATGGATTACACAAAATACGCTTTTCCGTGAAATTCTGTGTGGCGTTAACCGACGAACTGGATTTTTCTTTTTTTTTTGCTGCTTTACTGTATTTTTAGGACTAGGGTCTGGTTTTGAGAAGTTCGCATATATTGGGTATGCTAGCTGGCTTATAAGACAAATGACTGCACATTAGCAAAACAAACAAACAATGCACGCAAATGTGTCAAACTTTATTCAACTTGAATTCGACATGCGTACTAAAGGCCCACTGAGGATCTTCGAAAAAATACAACAAATCTAAGTGCACCTTATAGTCTGAAAAATACAGTAATTCTAACAACCCAAATCAACTATGTTTGCAAGGTAAGTATTACTCTTGTTATTCCAAATTTGTTCTGCCAGACAAGTTGTGGATGGTAGGAGCCTGTAAGTACTGATCCTGTCCCCCCCCCTCCAACTCCCTGACCCGACCCCCCCAAAGTAACACTCGCCCAGCCTTACCTCAACTGCCCTCTGCCTCTCTAAGCACTACTCACAGCACGTTCTCACTCTCACCCGCCCTCCCGCAATCTCTCCCTCCCTGTCGTCTCCGCAGTTAAACAAAAGAGCGCCTTCGCCCCTGTGGTCCGACCCCAGGCCTCCCCACCCCCCTCCTGCACCAGCGCCAACGGCAACGGACTGCAAGGTGAGCCCCCCTCACCCCCTCATCCTTTCCCTACGGACTACTGGTCAGATACTGCTGCTCAGGCCTCTGTCCGGTTTGGTGAGGGATTAATCATTACACATATATGCATTTTGACAGGCCAATTTACACATCACACTCACTTGCATACACGCACACACGCACACACACACACACAACTGACTCATCTCACACGTGGGGACCCGACTCGAACCCTCGCCGTCCTTCGCTAAGGACGATCCCCGCCGCCGTCAAAGACGCCTGGCAGAATTGTTTTCGGTAATTATGTTTATTAGGTTTGCGAGGGAGCGCGCGTCACCGCCGACGTGATTGCTTTGAAAACAAGCAAAGCTGTCGCGTGCGCGCCCCAAGATTAATAACATTGGGCTTAATGAAGTGGGAAATTAAAGTTCATCTCGCAACACGTTCATACTTATTAATACATGTTGTGCAGAAATTAATGAGCAATGCCTCGCCATCATCTGCGCTGGCAAACTTAAAAGCACTCCAAGCATGACTCTACAAATACACTCCCAGCAACGTAATCATATATCATTCCCGGCACTTTGGTAGTCGCCTAATTGTTAAAACGTGTAAAAAGTGCTACGTAGATAAACTCCAGTCGCTAATGAAGCCCCGAGCAGATGGTCGGGCTCCCATCTACGGAAGCTACCTTTGATCGCGGCTAATCTTTCTCGGAGCGCCTCGACCCGCATCGAGAGGAACGTCGGGGCGACGGCGCCGCTTGGTTTCCCCGGAGCGTCGGTCGCTGTTTGCTGTCGCCCCGAATGCCCGAGTAGAAATATCACACGTTAAGCAAGGCCGGCGTGCTGGGGGCTGAAATGTCAGAGCAGGAGGGAGCTTAACAAAGTCTCGCCCACTAGGAGGGCGCGCAGCTGCAGGCAAACACTCGCAGCGGTGGCGATTAACACACGCACACACACACACACACACACACACCACACACACACACTTAGAAGCACAATTTCATTGCATTTATTTCCAAAACTATTTGAGGCTTGGTAGACTAATCACCTCTTTCTTCTTTTTCTCAGCCATGTCCGGCCTCGTCGTCCCACCAATGTAAATGCACTTTCGTCATCTCAAGCACCAGTCTACCACTTTCACAGGACACGACCCCCCAACCCGCCCCTTGGGCACACAACAGCAAAAAAAAAAAGTTAAAAAAAAAATAGGCGCTCGTGCCATGTATAGTCGACTGCTTGTTCCGAATCTTTACGAAATGACTTTAACAACCCCGCAGAAGAAAAAGGATCCGGCGAGGAACCGTATTTTTTTCTTTTACCGTGGGACGTTTGCTTTGTTTTTGTTTGTTTCCCCGCCCCCTCATTGCATCACCCTTGACCCTGGAGGACACAGGTTTATTTTGTATACCTGTCGGCTCGCGCTCCGGCCTCGGATCCGTCCGATCGACCACACACAATACTGGAAGGGACTCTGTGGACTCACCGTTGTACAGTAAAAACACTGATGTACAGTACATTTGCCAATGAACTTGTTTGCCTCAGAAAATTCTTTTTTTTTTTTTTTTTTTTCTCTCTTCCTGTTCCGACTCTTTTAATAGATCCACACACAAGAGTTGTGCGTCTTTATAATGTGACTTTTTTTGTATTTTTAAATGTGAGGAAAAAAAAACATACACACAGGGGGCCAAGACAGTTTCAACTGGAAATTATAAGAGATATATAATGTAGTTAATTGATCATAAAATTACAAGGGAGGGAGGGGTGGGGGGGGCGGTGAAGTTGTACCATGTTTCATTCCTGCATTTTAACTTAAATTTTGTAATTTATTGTAGCTAGAAAAAAAAAATCATCTTCAAATGGTTAAAAAAATCCTCTTTGACTCAACAAGCACACTGATGTGTACAAAACACTGCTCTGTTGATGAATATGATGTACTTCCATGTCTAGAGCTTCCTTTTAAGCAAGTGTGTTTTGCCATGTTTTTCAACTTTTTTGCTAGCACTGTATATTAATGCATTCCTAGGCTACTGTGAAGTCTGTTTCTTGTTGATGAGGAGCAGTCTCTCCCTTCTATAGCTCCAACTCCCTTATGTGTTTTATATGTGGTAAAAAAAAAAAAAAAAATGGTAGACTATTGTGATATTGCCAAACTTGTGCTAAATATTTATACATCTGTCTTTTTCATGTTCTTTTAGATCAACACACAAAAAAAAGTAAAAAAAAAAAAGAAAAAAAAGTTGAAAAAAAAAAACCCAAACGCAAATCCATTGAGAATGTAGGCGTAAAGTAGTTCATTGTCATATTTCTGTTCCAACACACACTTGGCTCACTGAGGGAAATTTTGTAACATATCAACTATAAATAATGTATTTATCTCTGAAATTTTGTATATTGCTTTTCATTCTGTATGTATTAATCGTCATTGCCCTTAATATAGTGATGCAGCACAGATAATTCAGCCAAGAACTGTTGCCTTCATTTGTTTCCTTTTTTTGTATTTGATGAAATGCAATGTGCATATATTTCACGTGTATCTTCAAAAACTTGCGTTACTCCGCCGACTCTATCGTCCTTTTTTTTTCCTTTTTTCTTTCTTTTTTTAAAGGGGAAGTCAAACTTCATTGTTTATTTTTATATTGATTTTAAATTATCTATACAGACCATTTTGGAGAAAACTTTGTTGGTTGTATTGTCAAATAAATTGTTTGTGACCCATATGATAGTTGTTAAGATCCAATAGAGACTAAAGTGCATGAGGGACAACCTTGGAGATAAAAAGCAAAAGCAGAAACAAGCAAAAAAAAAAAAAGCAAACAAAAAAAAATAACAGGCTCCATTTGTGGTTGTATTATTTTCTGTTTTGTAGAATGTAAAGAAGTCATTTTTACTCACCACTTATGACTGCCACATAGCTTACACGTGTTTACAGGGGAGAAACATTAAAAATGTCAACATTTGGAATGGAAACATGATGTTTTATTAAAAATTACCAGTAAAAAGAAAAGGAACGAAAAACACGCACACTTTTGAGGCTGAGCGACCACCAGTGAAACGATGTCTCCCACTCACTGACATTGTCAGCTCCTCCTGCCGCTTCAAAGCTCCATTGTAGTCATTCATAAACAACAACGGCTTTTTATTCAAAGCACCCCAAATGGGGCTCATTGAAATCCCTCATTTCATTGCATTAAGCCGCCTCGTTAATAAAGAATCGATACATTGAAAGCGCAAGGTTATCCTTTGTCTATAAGAGCTGCTATCGTTTTGAACCCCTTTCGAGTTGAGAGGAGGGGGGCCACCACTGTGAAATCTATACTCATCAAGTGGGTCAAACAGAAGGAGACGAGTGTTTCGGGGAGGGGAGGGGGGGGGGGTTGAGTTTTCCCTAAAAACAAGAGCGCATCTTATCTGGCGTCCTAAGCGCGCAGCGAGAAGCAGGTCACAAAATGTCAATTTCCCATCAAGGCAACATTGTCCGCCGCCACCTCTCCTTTTAATGCACAATTAAGCGGCGGCAACCTGAGTGCCAATCAGCATATCGCAGCTTATTATGTCGAGGCGGCGTGCGCGGCCGACGCTGCGCAGATAGTCGGGGAGGTGCTGATAGCGCAAAAAAAATAAGGGACAGACGCCCTCAAAAGAGCAATTTAATTTTCAGCTGCGATCGCCTCCTAGCCTCAAATCATTCCCTCGATAATCCAAAGTGTCTGATAACAATAGCAGCCTGACATTGCATTATCTGTTTCGGATACCGATGGCTTTGCTTACCT
The DNA here is from genome assembly GCF_033458585.1 of Syngnathus typhle. Lineage (NCBI taxonomy): Eukaryota > Metazoa > Chordata > Actinopteri > Syngnathiformes > Syngnathidae > Syngnathus > Syngnathus typhle. The sequence goes on from NC_083745.1 coordinate 4,299,812, forward strand.
ACCGCTTCCTCTCTATTATTCATGACCAAAATCTTGCCCGGCCAGGAAAATGCACAAACTGTACATTTAGCGGAGGGGGGGGGCGTGGTTGTAAATTAAAGCCCGGCCACGGCGGGAACAATAGCCGAGCGGAAAAAGGGAGGAGGCAAAAAAAAAAAAAAACAGACAAGTTGCGAGGGTCAAAGTACAATCAAAAATGACATGTTTGCTCAGTTGTTGCCAATTTTAAGCGCTCGCAGGCAAGGCTGGAGGTGCACTCGATTGTCTCAGCAGGTTTCCTCTCCGTGTCCGGCGAGCCGGGCCGGGCCACGCCACTCAATCATTCTGAGAGCCTCTTTATTGGAGAACTCTAATGGCCACCCTCTGCCACGCTCTTAATGTGTGCATTAAATATTTATAAATCCTGGGTCAATAATGCCCCATAACCAGAGCCCCCTTCCCCGCCCGGCGTAGCGTGCGGCCGCCTCCCTCCCTCCCTCCCTCGGCGAAAGGTGAAGGGGTCACGCAATCAAAAGGGAGCGCGGCTCGCCGTACGTTGGCCGCTCTTATCAAGATCGGCCTCAGTCGTGCTTATCTGTCAAAGGAGAGAAATATTGAAAGCAATATCGATCTTAACTCGGCTTGCCGAGGGGCCGCGCTTCAAACGTCTGCTCGTGGATTGTTATATTTGAAAAGGAAAAAAAAAAAAAAGAGAGAGTTTAAAATTTGTAATTTGGAACAACAGCCAGCGCGGCGGCAGATTTATCCGAGCCGATCCGCGACTGTAAATATTTCTTCATTAGCGGGGCGGGTTAAACGCGGCGTCTCGGCGGGTGACTCGGCCGCTCTCGGTGACCGTCGGCGGGGTGAAAGATTGCGCTCTGGAGATAGCGCGTGCAACAAAAGGGCGGCCGGACAATGAGCCAGTCGATGGAGAGCGCCGGGGTGAAAAGAACCACAAAGAACCGTGCATGCTGGGAATTGGGCCGGCTGATAGAAAGGAATGAAACCTTCAGACCGGGCCATGGAGGACAAGCATTCAGAAGAGATTTTTTGTTTGTTTTTTTCCGGGGGGCTTGTTTGCCGCTTTATCAATCTGCACTTTCCCAGGAGAAAAAAACAATTCCAGTTGACCTTAAAAGCGGAATATTAGCTTACGCATGGGCTCGTTATTGAGGAGGTTATAGGTTGACGTTTAATGGATGTTGCCGTGGTGGTACCTTTTGTGCTGGCGCGTGTCCGGACAAGGGCCCATCAAACTAAAGTGGCATGACAATAGTTTATCTTGGCCCGCCGGTGCTGAGGAGGTCTTTTTAAGGGATCGGCCGTTAACTGCTGAGCGCGGGGGAGTCGAGATACTCGAGCGGCGCTTCGACCTGGGAGAGCGCAACTTTGAGGTCTGACCTTTTTTGAACAATCCCACGTCAAAACAAGAGCTTTGACGCCCTTTTTTAAATAGTTGGCGCGTGAATGGGGAACATCTGATAACGCGGCGGTCCCCTGCTACGACGCCACAAAGCGTCTTCCCGATCCGTGCGAAGATTTCGACTTCGCTCAAAGGGTGAGCAAAGTATGGCGGCCATTAAACTTGAATTTGGCTGTCATTTGATACTTCATGAATGTTTCAGTGAATTTCAAACCGGCAAGATTTAGCCTCGACGGGAGCGCCGCCGCCGCCGCCGCCGCCGCCGCGTTCAACCTATTTTCCCTTTACGAACTTCGCCTAGTCCCCAAAACGACTCCCTAAATGTTGGGAGCGTCGGGCTGCGGCGATAAAATAAGCGCCGCCGTCTCGCCGTATAGAGTTGCTTTCATGGTGCCCCCTCTGTAGTGCTTTGTCCAGTACTTCTGGATATGATATCATCTATTAATAATGTATTGGCAATGGATTACATAAAAAGGGAGCAGAAATAACATCCAATATTCATGCCCCCTGAGCTCGACTGTGTCCAATCCGTTTGGCCCATAAAACCTTCGCCCCATTTCCATATCCGCTGCGGGTCACGACAGGTCCGCCGCACAAAGGCTCGCAGAACAGCTCCGCTCCGGAAAAGGGCAGTAAAAAAAAAAAAAAACGTGTGGGTTTCTGAACCTATATGAAGCAGCCCCCGCTAAAAAAAAAAAAAAAAATGTATTTCAGCGCCTGTGAGAAACCCGGTGCTGCGTTTCCCTCTTTAATTGTGCCACTTGAGAAATTGCCGTGCCTCCGAAACATGGCATGAATCTCGCAGTTATTGCAGTCCCCTTGGCAGGGAATGTTGATCCAACATCTGCATGCTATAGAAAGTAATGGAAGTAGCAGAGGTGGCAGCTGCAACTCTACAGGAAGTGTGCCATTTTCAGGCAGCGGCGCTGCGAGAGCCGCTAACTGCCAGCCTGGTCTTGCAGGCGCCTCTGATTGCCAGGACACTCTGACAAACAGGCTGGGGATGGGAGCGCCGCATCCTGGGGGATGACAGCTTCTGTTTGATTGTCAATAAGGCTCATTAGCAGGAAAAATGGCAAATGCAAAAGCAGATTAAACGGCGCCCCGCCTTGTGTTTCATTTCTCCAACCGACTTTTTTTTCCTTTTTTTACGAGTGAGGCAAAAATCTTCACAAAGACGTACGATACTTTCTTGAAAATCTCGCTTTCGGATGTCCTCCCCCCCCCTCTTCCCGCTTTTCAGGCAAGGAGCGGCCAACAAAGCGGCGTGTAAGGGCCTTTCCCTGAAGAGTCCTTGTCACGCGGCGCCAAACCTCTGTGATTATCGTTGTTTTTGCAGAGAGTGTCCACGCCTGCCAATACCGCTGTTCCATAAATGAATTTGGCCCCTCGTCAACGAATTACCTAACACGCAGAACTGTGTATGTGTCACATCCAATTCCAACTCACCGGCTTTGCTGGTGCGTGTCAGCTGGAGGACTTAATCATCAATCGTCAATCATAATAAGCGAAACACATTGATAGGGCGTCTCCTCGCTTCTCCCCCCCCCCCCCCCTCTCTCTCGCACAGTTAAACAAAAGTGTAAAGTGAGAAGTTAAAACTGACCTTGTTAAAAATCAGGACCACAATTTATATTCCTAATTTAGTGTATGGATTAATTAGTCTTGGCAAGTGCGCGTTATCAGCTTCCATCTTCGCCTTGACATCACACGGCGCTTTCAAAAAAACATCTCTGGAATGATTTCTGTCAATGTAATCTGCATATGCCGTGATGTGTTATTTATTTTATTTGGAATATTTACAGCGCCACACTTTTAATGAATACTTAATTGGACAATTTATAGAGAGGATTTATTCCGGCGTTAGCCTCTAATCAATAGCCTCCATCTCCCGTCATGCAAAATTAATCACTCTGACCTGTTATCAGTGCGGCAACGCACGTGTGTGTGTGTGTGCGCACGTGCTACCTATGATGCTAACTGCTAACTGGCACGCACAAGGCTGAGGAATCTGGCTCATATTTTCCCCCTCCTCTGCCTGATCCAATCCTCGCCGTCGTATAGATGGCGGGGCCCAGAGGCGCTGACAGAGCCCAGATGCTCCCAGTCTGTCTGGGGGGACTGGAGAGACTGGTGCCACGGGGTCCCGGAGCCTCTGAAGTGCCGCCCCCTCCGTCAACAGGACCAAGGCTAGACCTGCACTTTCTCCAGGCTGAGACACTCGCCATAGCACGCTCAGATTGATACGTGCCGGCGGAGGCTCCCACGTAAGGGGGAACGCTCGTCATCAGCCGGTCTTAATTAGAGAACGCCGGTTCTGTTCTCGGGTTCAGAAGGTTACCATGACATACTGATGCAAGGTTACTGGCACGCACTCACACATCGATAGCTCTCAATCTTTTTTTTTCCTTTCATTTTCTCATTTACTGCATTAGTCGGACCATAAGGCGCATTACTACACATTAAGGGAAACAAACTAGTCCAGCAAATAAGTCAAACTTTATTCGGCCTCAATTCGGTGCAATTGCTAAAATGTTTAGACAGAGTTTTTGAAATGATGACAAACCGAAAAGCCAGCATTGAACATGCAAAAACGAATTCTACAAACGTTCAAAATTGAATGAAAGAAAAGCAAATCATCAGATATCAGAAATCTAAGCTGTTTACATTTTCAAAGGGAGGAAGTACAAAAGAAGGTATCGGGCCCCGTCGCCTTTGTTTTCTGTCATGTTTCACACACACTAGCAGGTTATTTATAAAACCTGATTATAAGGCACACTATCATTTTTGGAGAATATAAAGTGTGCCTTATATTTTTGTAAAAAAAAAACAAAAAAAAAACAATCCTGCTCAATCTCGTCACGACTGTCTGAAGCAGAGCCTACAAGTCTCCAATCGCTTTCCCCTCGTCCCTCTCCAAAGATGCCCGCCGCGTGTGCGATGATATTGCTCTTTGCGGTAGCAGCGCTTGCGTAGCATAGCGGCGGCGGCATCTGAGGCTGCCGCCGCGGCAGCTGTCGTGGCTGGCTGCACGGTGCCTCGCTGTCAGGGCCTCCGAGGCCAGCCGGTCCCGGCAGACAGACAAGAGGGGGAGGAAACCCGATAGTGTGGCCAAGCCTCGGTCTGTCTATGCGAGCTATCTATTCCCGTGTCTGTCTGGCTGACTGGACTATCTGCATAGCAAACACTCCTCCGGCTTGCCGGCGGCACTGTGCCCATCTCAGCTTGCCTCACGTGCTCCCCGGAAAGTTTCCAATTCTTATTTTCTAAAGCCGGCAAACTTCTTGGAAATAATAAAAAAGCCGCTATGAATGAATCACTGATGTGGCTGCAGGACCCAGTTCGCCTTTCTACCGAGGAAGGGGGGGGAGTTGCGGAGTTATGATCCGACACGTATAAGGAGCAGGACACGGAAGCGTGGAGTGTGTTTGTATTTGATGTGGGGGAGAAAATTGTTCTATAATGAGGAGGGGTGCCAGGATACGAGATGGGAAGCGGGGAGTTGCAGACAGGATGTAAGTTATGGGAAGGAAACCAACGTCGGGGCCGCCGTCGTCGCCGCCGCCGCCGCGCTCAAATCTTTCGGCCGCCAGTGATGAATGCAACCTGGCCGGGTCAAAAGTATGAACTGGCTCACGCTAGCAACATATTCTTTGTGGGGAGTGTATGTCATGTGTGTGGTGTGAGAGAGAGAGCACATGCGAGGGGGGGTTAATAAATGTTGAATCAAACGCCGCACGAGACACTCACACTCCTTAAGGGTTGCCCATTAGCGCTGTGTGGGTGCATGGGGAGTTTATCAGTGTCTGGGTGATTTATGAAGTCAGACTCAATATCATCCACTTCACCCACACACATATGGACGTGCACATGTGCGCACATGAGCACGCGTGGCCGCACGCTCGTGCACCCACTGAAACCGGAGGGGGGGGATATTAGGGCAAAATTAAAGCTTTGGCGTAATGAGATGGACTCGGCCTCTTTTAATCAAATTCTGTCTGTTGGATATCCAAAATGATAAAACACCAATAATACCGCGAGTACCAATATATCGTGGGGTATGTAAAAAAATAAATAAAAATTTAAAAAAGGTGTGAAATATTTAATATAAAGCGTTGCCTAGGGTACCTGAGCAATTACACGGCCAATTACTGGTGGCTCGGCGGACGCTTTGAAGCTGGACTTGTTTTCAGCAGCTCCAGACGGCAGCAACTCCGCTCGCTAAATTTGTAGCATTCCGCTGAATTTAGTTAGCCACGAGCAAAAAAAAAAAAAGAAAAGAAAAGGAGGGTGCTTACAGTGCACTTCAGAGTGCGCCGAGCTTAAATGGGACCCCTTGTGGCTGTGTCACAACTCCCTTCGTTAGGGGGCTGACTGTAGCCTGTAGTCACCACAGGCATCATTAGCCCTCTGTGAAAGCGCAGACTGGCTCTCATTCTTCATCTGCCTGTCTGCCGCCTCCACGTCCGTCCGCGCTTACCGACGGCAGCATTGCTCGCTCCGCCGGCGCGTCGCAATTCAAAAATGCAGCGCAAAAAAAATCAAAGTTGAAATGTATTCAAGGGGAGGGCCGCTGGAATTGGATCAGTAAAGGTTAGAGTCGAGGTTATTTTTGGAGGTTGGATTATTAGGCTACCTGTGCTGCACAGAGGAGGAATAACTATGGACATGTCAGGGTCACTCTGGAATTGCATTAGACGGTGAGGAGAATCAAGAATTTAATAAGGGGGAGAGAAAAGAAGCAAAGCGTCAACGCAACAAAAGATCCTTAAGGGGGGGGGGGGGGGGGTAGTACTGGAAATGTTCACTCAAACCACACACACACACACACTCCCCGTTGCCCCCTCCATATGGTCCTTCCGAGATAAAACAATTGCTCTCAAAAGGGATTAAACGCGGTTGCGCGGGGAAATGGAATAACATATAAACACGTAAGTTGCGGATCAAATGTGCAAAGATGAATTCCAGGTTGAAATGTTGGGATGTCAGTTTTGCCGTTCTGCACTGCCCTCTAATGGAAAACGCTTGGCTCGGAAAGAGCGAGCGAGCGAGCGAGCGAGCGAGCGGGGAAAGCGAGAGAAGCGGCTCTGCACAGACTTCGTGAAAGACACGCGGCCTAATCGCTAATGAGCCCGAGGCGGTCAACTTTTTATTGTAAATAAACGCAATTAAAAATGATGAAAGGCTCTAATTTGACAGCGTGGATTTGAAAAGGCTGTTGTATATAAAATGCATCGGCGAGACGGCGACGAGAGCAAGCGACGGCATCTAAATGGAGACGAAACGAGCGCGCGGCTACAAAGCTTTGTAGCTTCGGCAAAATTTCCGAGCCTTTATCACTGGATGTCGAACAAAGCACTCGCTTGGCAGGAAATTAAAAAAACAACGAGAGGTACAAAGACTAATTCCGCTCTCAGGAAAAATACAACAATAACAACAACAATACAAGAGACATATTTTTAAGGGAATAATAACGCTTTAGAAAAACCATTCCAAGCGCTTTCTGGCAAACGCGGCAAAGGCCCACGGGAGCATTGCAATGTTTGTAAATCCGACTCTTCTCTGTTTAAGTTATTTTTGTACGTTCTAATTCGGCGACGACTCGCTAGCGCATTAACTGTGCGAGCGTCTCTATTCTTAGATTTAAAAAAAAAATTGAAATGGAATATTTACGTTTGCACTCAACTTTGCGCTTGTGTTTTATGTGTTTGTTTTCCTTTTTTTTTTCTTCTTCAGTACTTGATCGAGTTGACGTCGGTCGTGCGTCAGCCGTCGCCCCTCGTGGGCCAGCAGCCATTGTTTGAGGCGGTCGCCCCGGCCGCTCATGTACGGGCCGCTCTGGCCGCTGCTCGAAATGACTCGGTGGCAGGGGATGATGAGCGGAATCTGGCACGGGCAAACAAAAGAGGAATTCATCCCCCCAGGAAGCGGACGTGCAACTTTTGCAAATGTTGTGCAAGCACATCTTTTGATGTCTTATCTTTTTCTGGAAAGGTACAATTATCTTCCCTGCATTTTTTATTTTATTTTTTTAAAACGCCTCAGTAATACAATTCACTGCAGAGAATTGAATTTTAAGAATAACCCTATGAAGTGTAAATACAGTCACATATCGGAAAAACAAAAAAGTGGGAGTGGCTGTCTCTTGACAAGCACTTCCTGGTCCACATATATTATGGATGTAAGCGTAAACAGCGCAACTTGAAAGTAAGCGGCGTGCAGATCGTGTGAATCCGCACTTTGTGAGCTCAAAACAAACAAAACTAAGTGCCACAACAAGAAACGTCGGGTTTGATGGCGCCCGATCGCACATTGGGGTTGATGGCTTGAGTCTATGGCGATAAATGTTTTTTCCCCCTGCTCGTTCAAAGTGTAAAGCAAAGAAGCAATCAAAAATTAATGGGCAAAAACACCAGCAGGATGAATATTCAATCGAGAGGGTGTCAACATTAAGATCTGATAAGCCTGTGATCATTAAAAAGAGGAAGTCGGTGGAGCGTTTACTCTTATTGCCGACGACTGCCAGGGGGGTCCCGGGTTCTTTGTAAACTAAATGGCTGGAGAAAGATTAAACAAGCCAGCCTAAAACGCTTCGATCATTGTAAATTCCGAACAAGAGCGGCGCCGATGCTTGCCGTGAATCACTGCAATTATTTCATGTCAAACGCTCCTCCATTGATTGGTAAAAAAAAAAAATGTCGCTGCTAGCAGGGCAGCGCCGAGGCTGTAATTTCTGGTTGATCATAACTTGACGGCTGCCGTTGCATATAAAAGTTGGATGTTCTTCGGATCCATCATTAAAGCCGCTCCCAGATCAACAGCAATAAAACTTTCCGAGCCCCGGATTAACCTTGCGGACAGAGAGATACTGCTCCGGTATTCAGATCGATATTGTTCCCCGGGTTCGGAGGGAGAGCGGGGTACCCTCAAGGCCTTCGGATCTGCCTCCTGACTGTGCGGGTGGGGGGGGGGTTGCTGCGCCGTGGCGGGGGCGAGCGTGGAGGGGGGGGTGGGAGGTTTAGCAGCGGATATGCGAGGACGCTCCACACCGGGCTTATCGATACTCAAATCCTGGCAAGGAACGAGAAGGCGAGGATCGATTGAGCACACTGAGCTTTTGGCGGGCCGAGCTGGAGCGGCTGACAAGTAATTGACACTGACAATCTGACTCTGGATCAGTATCACTGGCTCAGGCTCTTACCCTCCCCTCGGCAAAACTGACGAGAGAATACGATTCTGCCCTCTAGAAGCGACGCCACTGGCGAATGTAACTAATCAAGTATGTAGCAAAATAAATGTTACATAATGTGAAAATATAAGACGGGAAGAAACTGCCGGACTGGGTTTGTGTATGAGAGGTGCTCACAGCGCTACACGGGCACCGCTAAACGGCCTTTGATCAGAGGGTTTGATCAAAACGAAGACACACCACTTGCCCTCTGGCCCTCCGTTCGGTGCAAAGACGTGCGGGGCCGAGCTTCCTCCGTGAGGTAAAAGGTACGGAGGGGGCTTAACATCGTGTAGACGACGCCTTTTCCTTTCCTCTCATCCGCTGAGAGGGCCCCGGACAGGATAGGATGCTTGTTAAGTAACATATCCTGCATGAGGTCAAAACCTTGTCCCAGCAAAATAGTCGCAGGACTCCCAAATGGGCAGATTGCATCATCAAAGGCCATTTTCAACACTTTCATTATTGGACAAATCACGGGATGGACTGACCGCAATTTACCAAAATTGTAGCTTACAAAGGTTCGGCCTGATGCCGGAGGAATATAATATTATATATTTTATAATAATCTACATATTTTGGACATGTGTCCATTAGCACTTTGAAATTCCTCCGAATATAAAGTGCGTTATAAATATAATTTATTATTATTATTGTTTTTTTTTTAATGCTTTTTACACTTTGTTTTGTTTGTGGATGCTTTTTAAAAAACAAAGCATAAAGTTTTATGAAGGTGCATAGCTGTGATATTTTGGAGGTGTGATTTATTTATTTTAGGGGTTATAAATAAAAAGGGGATTTGAGCTTTTTTTTTTTTTTATAAAGTATACACAAAGTTAGGGGCCCTTTGTATTATTAATCAGTACTCGGGAGCTAATACAGCTCTACATTCCTAAAAGTATTTGTCTCATTTATGTATTATTATTATCACTAGTAGTATGTATTTGATCTTATTTAGCTAGTATACAAAATATTTGAAACATTTCACAAAAATATGAAGCAATACACACAACAATGGCAGTGGAAATGGTTCAATCAATACATTTCATGAGTGAGCACATTTTTATGCATCATTTGTGCATTTGTACCTTAATGCTAAAGGTGTGTTTACATTGCAACCATGTTTTTTAGCACAAACTAAAATGACATGAAATAGACAATGAATGGAAGGTCTCATTTGTGCTAATCAATCGACTTACCGTGGCTGATGATTTAACACTGCAGGTCAAAATGTCTCATTAGCACTCATTTTCTTTTCAAAGCCTAACTGTGCTCACTTCTATAATCACATTTGAAAATGTGTCGGAAAAGCATCAGTGACACCTACCGGGTTCTTCCTCATGGCCCCGCCTACCGCCCGAGCCGCTCGGGGGTTTCCCGCCATCTCAGCCAGTTGTTTGTAGGAGACCGTTTCTCCGACTTTTACGTCTCGGAATAGGACGTGCAACACGCGACTGGTGAACGTGTCTGTTGGGGGGGGGGGGGGGGGGGGGGCAATTATCAATCAGAGTGACCGTTGACAAGAAACGGCTGCGTCCGAGTACACAAATGCAAAAATTGGACACGTTCCTCTCCGTTTAATTGGCTCCCCGTTTCCCCGCTAAATACACGCAAGTCCCTCCATTTGACCTTAGCGCGTGTAATAATACGGTACAGTAGCTGAAAATTATTTCCATGGCGAAAGGAGGAGGAGGAAAAAAAAAATCTAGGTTATGCACTGAAAGGTCACAGCTAAAATTAAAAAAGTTGGCTCCTTCATTTAAAAGGATTAAGAGAGGCCAAAAAGACGGCAAATCTGCTCCAGATTTTTCATAATAATCATTTGAATGTTGCATACCATTTGTGGCAGCCGGATGACTTTGAGGTTAATCAGACCAATTTGTCCTTTTAATTGCTTTCTATTCAGAGTAGATTCATTATATCATGGCCACTTAAATGGCAGAATTCTTCAAATCATCCGCAGCTTAAGCGGCCACATTAACAGCTCTGATTTCATTAGCACTTCAGCGCTAGCTTTATCTTTTTTTCCTTTCCACCTCTTTCTTTTTCGTGGATTACCAGGCGAGGCGTGTTTGTCTCGGGCCGCGGTTGATAAAAGAGAGGCGTTTGAGGGGAAGGGAAAAAAAAAAAGAAAAAAAAATTCAAACGCACCGCCGAGCTTTTGTGCGCGAGCGAACAACACTTTGCGCGCGAGAAGCTAACACGACGCGGCAACAATGGTCTCGTTATCAAGAGGGGCTGAACTTTGTCTGGTACACACGCAAGTCATGAAAATTCAATTAGTGATCTCCCATTCTCTCTCATTTATATGGTCTAAGAGAGCACATGACAAGTGATGGAGGAGAACTCCCGCCTAAATTGGCATTGTGTGAAAACATGTCACACCCCTGTCTCACTTCTACAGAGTGAACATCCTTTTGCTCCCCAGGCTCCCTCGCTAGCTCAGAGTCACTCTCGGCTACACAAAGCCACGCCGACGAGGCAATTTGCCTAAACTGGGGGGAATAAGTGTAAAACCTAAAGGGGATACGTTTGATTGATGCGTACCCGTGTGACTTCTTTGTCTTCAACCAGGCCCGTAGGTACTGTTTAATCATTTTTCAGGTAATAATCACGCTGTCAACGAGACGACGGGGCTCTTACGCAGACGGAGCCCGTGTTATGACGAGGGAAGAGACGCCCCCTCCCCAAATTTCCTTTATGCATTACCCCCCGCACCCAAAAAAAAAAAAATAAGTGACACGACGTGCATATTGATATCACTTTGTCACTGATGTGCCGACGGGTTTGCCCAGCGACGACGATTCCCGCGTCGACCCGGCAAATAACACAAAGTCGACGTTTGAGCGTGAACGCAGCAACAAGCACTTCCTGTTGTTTACTTTTTTTTTTTTAAACCTCTCACGACTAATTCCCAGCAGGCTTCCCGGCGACAAGAAGGTTAAAGAATGGCGCCCTCATCAGCGAGAGGCTTGGCCGAGCCTCGGTCGTTTTCCCCCGGCCTCATACTTCATAAAGAGACTAATATGCTGTTGTCTGAGGTCGGGACCCTCTTTAGATGGGGCGCGCTGATGTCAATTGCGTGAATAAAAGTTGAGAGGAACCACTTCTACGTCTACAGACGTGGCCGTAATGATGTCACGGGCGCGGGAAGCCAGGCGATAGGGCGGATTCGCCGATGATGAATTTATCGACTCCTATGATTGATTTCCTCATTATTTGAGATATGAGGGCAATTTGAACGGAGGTGGGAGGAGCCAGGGTGTGTGTAGTAAAAGTGAATTCCATCTAATGACAACTTGAGCGCCATGACTCGCAGCTGACAGTCACCTCATCGCGCGTGCATGCGAGAATGGAAAAAAAAGGTAGAAAAGAACGACAATGGTGGAAATGCAGCTAGCTCATTATCCTTTGTGTCTAATGGAGGGGGGGGGGGGGAAGACTTTGACTCCCAGTCAAAGTGTCTCTGGAGTCTTGAGGGATCGGCGCGTTTGAAGGCTGACGGGGTGCTGATGATTCTCTGATTATTCGATATTCTGAAAACGTTCATTTCCCTAATTCCTCTCCACATCACACGGGCGAGGCCTGGTGAGTGTCTCATCTCGCCCTGCGCTGCTCTGCGCAGGGGGGGGGAGGTTCAAGCTCCTGCAGGAACGCAGTCATTTGGGCTTTGAAGAGCGCCCCTGTAAGCCACCCCCCACCCACCCCCAATCTCAGCTTCTCGCACGTTCCCCGCACCGCTTACCGAGACTAAGATCCTCTCGTCTGTTACATATGGATGTATAATTAATGAGATAAGAATATGCATCGTTTTAAGAACCCACGATGGTGTCTGTGTTTTCCTGGAGGGGAAGGGGGGGCTGAGAGCGTGAATGACACACGCGCACACTCGCCACTGCCGTTACCTCCGAGGACCAAACTTGCGTGTGATGTTCCGTCTGACAATCAGTCTAGGAGGCGGGCGGGAAAGCGCCAGCCACCTCGGCTTCTCCTTTCATGTCACCTCGGCGGCTGCGCAGGTATACGGTGACAGCTAATATGAAAAGTGGCTTGTTTTGTCACAAACGTGTAAATAAACATGGCAACACTTCAAGCCAAGGTCACAACTCAATATTACATGACAAGTGTAGCTGTCGCTCCCCTCTCGCAAGATAACCCGGCAAACGAAACTTGCCTGTCGCGGATCGTAATGACCTGATTAAACTTGTTTTTTCGCTTTTGCCTCCGCGCTTGCAAAGCTTTATATTTATGAATTAAGCAGAAAACAACAACAACATCTCTATTGTCCTCCCTCAAAAGACAAATCCTCTGGATGCAAACATTTAACATTTCTTGGGCGTGGGCCCGTAAGCCGCTATTTACCCGGCCCCGAAACAACAGGCGAGGGAGGCAAAGTGCCACGCGGCACAATCACCTATTCAGATCAGGTACTAATGAAGAATTCCATCTATCCTGAAATTTAATTAAAACCCCAAAGACTTGAGATGAGATGCGATTTGAAAGAGCCCGGGGCTGGTACACAAGCACTCGGTGGCGAAGGGAACGGCGCTGAAAGGTGATATCGTAATTGGTCCTGATGTATTTCTGCATCGCCTTTGCGGGAGCGCGGGACTCGGCGGCCGCGTACGCCGGGGGTCTCGGCGGACTACCTGCTCATTGAAAATGCCATCACTCAAGCGCTGCGGCTCTGCATGAAATTAGAGGCAAAGTGAGGCCTGATTGCAGGGGAAGGCGCACGCAATTGTTAAATGCATATATTAGAGACGGTTTTTCCTTTTGGGCTTTTTCTTTTTTTTATCCGTGTGTAGGTGTGATTATGCGTCAAAATGAACACTTTGCCAAAGTGTTTCATGCAACAAAGCCTGTAAACTTTGAGGGTTCAAAAGCGTCGACGTGGTTTGCTAACCCGTGAGGGCGAGTCGAGAATTTTGTCCAGGGGTGCGCAATCATTTAATATCAAAATGTATCGTGATACAAGCTGGAGCGATATCAATAGAAGTGATATTGATGGGGAAAAAAAACATTGGGAATCATTCAGATGTTTGATTTTGGCCAAAAATGAGCACCTCATTTGGAGCACAAAGATATTTGGGATAGTATTTTTCCTTTTGATTTTTTTTTTCTTTAATAAAGTGGGTTTTAATTTCATCTGGAACCAATCCAATTGTTTTTCTTATTTTAAAACGCCAACAAGAAAGTTGTTTTAAGCTCTTATTTAAGTTTATATCGCCTCAATTTTGTCCTTTTTTCTTTCGGGTCCTTATATTGAGGAGTAAAAAATAAAATCATTTTTTGGACCATAATTCACACTTCATATTTCAGCCCTGCTTATGTCTTTATTTGGCGACCCACACCCAGCGAGAAAGGACCCTAATTGTTCTTTTTTTTTTTTGTCATTCCGAGGTGGCTGCCCGGCGCCGACAGTAAGCTCATTCAAACTTTACCACCGTTCACATGTTCTCATTAAAAAAGAGTGACGGGGGAAAACGAAGAAGGGGGCGGGGGGGAAAAGCCGCTTCCTGTCAAGAGTGGACTTCGATCAGTTTCAAAGAATGTGCCAAGAATCATGGGAAAGCTTGCCAAGACTAACACGCGTGCTAAGAGCCTCGGCAGATTACTGAAGCAAGTTACAGCTCTGTGTTCTGTTCAGTTCTCCCCTCGCTCGCTGGCTCGGCCCCTCCCTCCCCCTTTTCTCACAGCTATAAAATACTTCATTCTAAACACAGAGCGCCAGTGAGTGTAAGTGATGTAACTGACAATTAAGAGTGAAAGGCTGATCCCGGCCACGGCTCTGAAAATATTTATCCATGACAGACCTGCTCCGAGGGCGGGGTGGTGAAAGGCGGGCGGCGGCGGGAGAGTCCCAGCGCCGCTTGGATCGGCGAAGTACGCCCGGAGCCATTCCAGGCAACGCCGCAACTCGGGGCTCGTTTCCGCCGAGCCGCCGCTGACCGGGCGGAGGCTCGGGGGGCCCTCGCCGCTCCTGCGGAGGGACGAGGTGGGGGATCAGAGGAGCAATCACAATACGACATTCCTGCTCAAATACGCCACCGGGGTGTAAGCGGATGCCGGCGGGGTCGGGCGCACCGTGACATAATTCGCTGAGTGAAATCTAAGTTGTTACGGGGGACACGGTGGAATACAAAGTTACACCGTTCTTCTGTCACTCCACTTTAGGTGAAGGATAAAAAAAACAAGCATGGGAAAATGTCAAGACACTTGGAACACGGATATTTTGAACAATGTACATATTTCATACGGCCATGAAGCCGGAGGGATTCGATGCCTTGAGTCACACAGCGGTCAATGGCGACTCAAAATCTGTTGATTATTTTTCTGCTTTATCAATGGCTCCATATGTTAAATATTTTTTATAATAATAATCAATTTCATAATTAATTATCTGATTATTCATGCTCCTTTAAGTTTCACATAAGTCAGCAGAAAAAAGAAAAAGTGTCTTTTTCAGGTAATCCTTTTTTTTTTTGCCTGATTCTGATTGGCTAAGAAAATGTTAATAAGGGTCATTAGGCACATAGAAATTAAAAAATAAATAAATAAAAGTACAGTCGCAGGCTTAAGGTTGTTGGATTGTTGTTGGAAGAAGTCAAGACATCCAGCTTTTGGATAACAAATACTTTTCGGTCTTCTGCTCTCTCGTCCAAAGTGTAACTATAGTTGAAGTGACAGAAAACGTCACTTCACCATTTCTTTTCCAGGAATGACTTTCTTTGGGATTTCGTTCCAAATGACCTCACCATCGACACATTTTCTTTTCATCTGTGGTGGGGAAGGAATTTGCTTTTAAAAATACACTCGGGTATTTTTAACAATGTATACTTTTCAATGTTTTGGACACATGCAGACTGCGGTTAGGTCACTCAAAGTTGTTTTTTTTTTTTGCAAAACTCCAGCCATGGTGTAGAAACACCGAATAAAAATTAAGGTACTACTAGTTGTAGCTTTTTTTTCTATTTGCATATAGCCAGATTGTTTATAACACTTGAAGTTTTTTTTAAGGTGTGGAGCAAAAAAAAACAAAAATCAGTTTGAACTAGTGTGGCCCTACCCTTAAGTTAGAGTATGACGGAAATATAAAGAAAACATTCTTCGGCCAAAAGGAACAATCTGCAATAGTTTAACAACATTAAGGAAGTGGAGTCATTTCTGTGGGAGGGGGCGAGTCGTGCAGCTGTTTGAGAGGAAAAAGTCAAAGAGCTCGCCATTAACAAGAGTTTCAACTCTTCCTATGTGGACTCGAGAGTTCATGACAAGAATAAATTGATTTCTTTTTGGGCTGCAGCCACGCCGGCGAGCATCGCGCCACGCTCGGAGGAATTTGCCGACGGTCGAGTTGGCATCGCTTAACAGCTGAATTTCTCTCTCGCCCGCTGACCACCCCCTAGGTCAACGCGAGCAAACCGACCCATATTTGACACTTAAAGACCCAACTGGGAAGGTCTTCTCTCTTAGCCGAGCATTACGGCAAAGTGGACCTCAAGCTGTGATGCGGATCTTCAAGCGGGCCGCCGATTCCATTAACTGCTGTTACGGCGCTTATAAATAAATAACGTCACCATTTAAGTGCCTCTCTTTCAAAATTGGCTTATCCTGTACGGTATTAATAATAGACATTTACTTTGTTAAACACGGCGCGTCCCCTTTTCCCGCTCGCTGTAGTGTCTCGAACACTTCGGCAGGTCACGATGCGTCTTTCATTGTTGCTAGTTAGCGAGCGGAATTATGCAAAAATGATTTCGAAGAAACTTCAGGCACGGGACAAAAAAACATCCTGTTAAATTTCGCCGTGGATTTAATTTAACGGGCCCCTCCCCAATTTGGGTCGATACAACTTGAGGGCAGATTCAACCACGTTTGGTGCTGATCCAAATTGGGTTTGATTGACAGAGAGGTCCACTGGCGGCATTCTCGACATGCGACGCCGGGCTTCGACTGCAACTTAAGCGATTAAGCATTTCCGGCTGCTTGTACAGTTTGCGGCCGCGCCGTGAAAAGCCTCCCGGGTGCCGTTGAGCGGCGGCTGCAAATACAGTCCGAGGTGTGACGACTCTCATTTCGACATCAAGCGCGCTGCGGTTTATCGTTAGGAACTCGCCGGTGGGGTCCTGAGGCGAGCGAGCCCCTCTCAAACAATGGCCGCGGCTCATGGCAATCTCCAGTCGGCATGGGTGAGTGGCCAGCCAGCTCCTACTTGTCATTGTCTCTCTTCCACCCCCCCCCCCATTTCTTCCTCACCAATGCAACAATTTTCAGGCCACCTCTCTCTAACCGCCCCCCCCCCCCCCCCCCTCGCTCTCTTTTCGAGAGGATGTTCCAGCCGCTGCACACTGACAGCTCAGGGATATCGTTGTGTGGAAATGTTCCTGTTGGACCCGCAGGCCCTTACAATCTACCGGACAAAGGCTAGCACACCTTTGCTTAAGGCGTGTCACCTTTGACCCCTCCCCCCCGGCTCGCACATCACACTTGTCACCGTGGTTAATTCGCCCCGCCCTCTCTCATCCCACCCCCCTGGTCCCGTCACGGATGCGCCCCGCTTTGGTGAGTGATACAACATTGACAGTAGTAAAAGTTAATGCAATGCAGCACATGTTATGGCTGGTAAACAAGAGGCAAATAAATAAATAAAAGCGGGGGAACAACATGAGTGGAGCTGAAGTCTGTCACCTCCAGGTGCGATGGGGGATTGTTTCCAAAGAGCACCAGGGCAGTGGAGATGTATGTTGCACGCAGGCAACATTTCCACTCTCCTCGGTGACTCATAAATTAGTCTGCAACACAACGTTGCCAAGTGTAAAACCACTCCGGGGATGGTTTGTCTTCATTGAGAGTAAAAGAGTAACCAAAAGAAAAAATAAAATCTTGAGATTTAAATGGCTTGACGATTAATCGGTCAGACCCGACGCTCCAACATTTAATATAACATTTCTGACCTGGCCTAATTCAAATGATCAAAATATATTTATATAAATAAATTAATATTTATAGTCAAAATATTATTTATTTATTTATTAGTAATACAGATTAAGAGAAGAATACTTCATCAAGTTTTGATCAATTTTGGTATATGAATTGACACAGCAAATTCTTTTTTTTTTTTTTCAACTACATTTTCCAATTTGGCCTCTTATCCATATCCAACCTGCGATTGAGGTCACGGAAAATATTTTTACCCCACAAAAATACAGTAATTGCTTCCAAAGTGCTACTCCACTTTTTCTTCTAGTCAGACAAAGAAAACTATCTCCATCTATACAAGTCTTGCGGCCAGTTATCATATTTTGACTCCATCACAGGTAATAACAAATAATTCAGGGCTAGCCAGGATGCGCTGCACTAAAAAGAATATTTCCCTTGATAGCAGATTGTGATTCCAGAAAATTTCTAATATTGTGCTCCTGTCACAATCAATTTCCAATTACCATAAATCATTGCTGCGCAAAGTGGGAGTCATTTGGAGCGCTGCCTATTTCCTAATATAAAGAATGAATTGCACATTTGTATAATATCGCCGCTTATTTTATTCATCCAGGAGGAAACAATCAAAGGAGACAAAAGACGGCCAAAGAACCGTTGACTTTCGATTTGCCAATTTTCTCAACTCCACTTTCTCGGCTCTCCGCTCACCCAAGTCTTCAGTAAGACTTTTTCTATCAAGTGCGGAATGAAACAGGTTAGCCACACAACATCTAATTGAAAGGAATCTGGCGAAGGGTGTAATGGTGTGCCGCACAAAAAAGGGAAAGGAAAAAAAAAAAAAAGAGAAAAAAAAAAAACCCTCATGCCTCCATCCTGTGAAGCGTGATGGCGCTCATCCTGACTCGATCGGCTGTCACTCTTGACACAGGCTGCCAGGGTTCTCCTTCACCGATCATGGGTAACATGGCGGGTCAGAGGATGAAATAGAAAAGGCCAAGCGCCGTCCGATATTTTCCCCGGCCTTATAACGGCACATACTTAACTCGGAGACGTCAAGGACTCAAGAGAGCATGAAAGAAGCCTAAAATGACTGTCTAAAAAAAAAAAAAAAAAAAAGGCAGGAGGGGGCGGCGTGAGGGGGTTGGGGCAAAACACAGCATGTCTCTATGAACGTCAAAATCCCGACGCTCTCCGAAGCCGCGATACGATCGCGAGCCGCTTTCTCAATGCGGCTCGTTCAACCATTCGAGCATCATTCAGATACCGATCGAGCTACTGCCGCATTAAAGTCGAGAGCTTTCCGAGTGGCAAGGAGATGCTTCCAGTTCCTATTTTATTGAAGGCAACTGGGCCGGATAAACGGCTCTCTAGCTATCCGAGTCGCTCCTATTAGTGAATGACCACCATGGACTGGACGCCGTGCATAAATGGCGGCGGCAGGTGCAGAGGAGGCAACAAAGCACACAACAATTAGGCTTTCTCCCAGCAGGCGAGCCACAGGAGTCAGTGAAGGCATGTAATACCACCGCCTTAACTCTTCCTCCATTATGTAGCGTAGCCGCAGCCCGACGCCGCCAATGTTTATCTACAAGCAGTTTCAAATCGCATTTTTAGCCCCTATTCTCAAGTGCCACAGTAAAAGATTCCAATTACCCGAATGGTAAGGAGCCAGCGAGGGAGGCATAAAGTACATTAGGGATCTCCCCCCCTGTAACTGCGGGGACCTTTTAGAGGCAAAGCTGAAGAGGGCCGAGAGACTCGGCCGGGGAAGGGGAGGCGTGCGCCGGAGGGGGGGCGGACGCTGACCCCCGCACGGATAGCCTCTGTCAAAACTTGACCACGTCAAGCACAAAGGCATTATGGGAATCCAGTGTCACCAAGTCCTAATTACTGTCTGTGTTCAGAGCAAATTACTGTCTTGTTCCTCTGATTAGCGAGGAGGCTAATCTTCACCTGTGCACGCCAGCACTGCCGAGGGCCCTCGAGTGTTAGCGCTTCGTCTTCTGTAATTTATTTTTAAATCAGTGCCCGCTCCCAAGAGTTTTGAGTGTTTTGTTGTGAACCGCTTACCATGATCCCCACCGCCGCCCCCTCACCCCTAAATCCTTGACTAAATCCTTGTTTGGTGCCGCAGTAAGATAAGCAAGAACAACACTTGGGCATAATTGACTCGTACTCCTCTCCAAGATGTCGGAGCGAAATCATCTCTCTGCATATTGCTTTAGTATGTCGTGCGCAGCGCGCTTCTGCGTGTTGCAGATGCAGAATCCAATCAAGTTGGAAAACAAACTGGGGAAAGAAAAAAAAAAAAAAAAACTTCCCGGTCTACAGCAGGGGGAAAGAAAGGGGAGGGGGAGTGCAGGGGAGCTGATTTTAGCTACGCTCGCCGCGCCTCCTGACTTTACCCTGGAGGTAAAAAAAAAAGAAAAAGCAAAAACGCAACATTTGCAGGATTCTGTCAGTGTCCCGTCCGTCTGTGCGTGGCGCGTCACAGGTAGTGTTACACAGGTGCTGCTCTGCACAGGAAGTGGCACACGGAGCTTGATTGGGACGCTCCCGGGAGAGGGCGGCATAAACATAGTGCGCAGATGGGGCCAGGGGCCAGTGGGAGCAGCACCTTAATGAATACACAGCTGAGTACTACACTTCACAACATGCAAAACAATATTCAGAGGCCACCGCCGACGTGAGGGGGGGAAAAAAAAAAAAAGGGGGGAACAAAAAAAAAAAATGATCTGAATATCATTACGCTATGAATTATTCATGGGCCTTTCTAGGGAGACGGCGTCAAAAAGTCCCTGGGCCTGCCGTCTGACGGTTTCATTGGAGATCTCGGCAGATATCCGTTTGTATGACAAAGCAGTTTAAGTTACAAATGTAAGCGCTTTATTTAGGGCACAGTTGGGTCTCGGGCGTCGTAATGATTACGAGTGATTAAAAGGGTGAGGAAAGATCGGAGGGGGGGACATACGTTGTTGATATGTTTCCTCCCGGCGTGTGAGCGTATCATGTAAACAGGGAAGATATTTAGCGTGGTGCTATTCAGCGTGAAGCGGAACGCGAGTGTGAAGAAGAGAAAAAAAAAAAAAAAACGATAAATGCATCGCCTCCGATATTTCACACCGGCAGTCTGTAAAAAAAGCTGTTGTGACAGCTCGGCGATTGAGGCTCGCGTCGGCATGGAGGACGCCCGGCTGCGTACGGATGCCAAATGCTCGCGGGGGTGACGGCTTTGACGGAAAAACACTCTGCCTCGGAACAATTAGGTGCCCCCCCCTTTGGCGATAATGGAAAGCTGTGAGGATAACTGGTGATAAATAGACGTCCTCCTTAAAAGCAAGGCAGGTCCTCTCGTATGCTTAGCTAATCATGACCGCGGCCGGCAAATTCATACAAAAGACTAATTACTGTTGTACTTCACTGGAGTCTCCAAAGGCCTCTTATAGAAGGACTTGGGGGTTCTCCTGCTTCTTTTCTCCTCTTGATGGGTATTTTTTTTTGAACAAGGAGGGCCTGGCGCGAGACAAAAGCGTTTAAAAAGCGCCGATTGCTTTCATCCGCTTTAATTACATTCAGAAATGGCATTTCTGCCACATAATACGCCCCTATTGTTTCAGAATTATCTGGCTCGGGGAAGGAAAATCTACAATATTTGACGAGGCTCCCGAGCTAAATCGCCCCTTGAAATTGAAAGATGCTCTGGAAATCCAAAATAAAAAGCCAGCCCCGCGCCGCTGCTTGGCATTCTGTGCGACGCCATTATTATGCATATCCAGGTAGAAAGTTAATTAACCCAAAGCTTAAGCTAATTATGGTAGCAGAATGCTATCAAGCGAGCGCTTTCAGTCAGACAGCTGTCCGGAATTTCATTTGCTAATCATTTGTCTTTTGCCAGAGCATATGGTACGTTTCCGCGCTATCACGGCAACAACAAACAGATGAAAATCATTAACTAAAAACAATGGGCAATGTGAAAAATCAGACACAGATTTATGTGGCTTTGTGTGTTGATGTTGTGTGAAAAGGCGGATTTGCGGCGCCGTAAAGTACAAAGATAATTTTTTTTTTTTTTTGGCGGAAGCCACTCAGGATTTTCGGAGGATCACGTGACCCGACCGAGCGTGCTGGGAATTCAGATGCCCAAATATATTGTTTATATCTATATGCAAATGAGGACGAATATTTATCCGTGTTAAATTCATCACTTTTCTATAGGAGCTTGTTACAGATTTTTAGCCTCTAGCATACACATATTTTATCATTTTCTTTTTACGCCGTTAAAAGGAATCCCTGAGCTCGGAATTAAATCAATTATTTTTCGAAAAATGTTTCATGCATCGCCCCCCCGCCTTTTTGCTCCTGCTCGCGAAAACACATCACAGAGGCTGTTTAAGGGTGATTGATATCGGCATTGCCTTGCGACATTATCAGGCAATAAAGGCTACTCAGGTTCTAATGCAACATGTCATACACGGGCTCCTGTAGTACATTTCTATTGAGGACCTCACAGGCTAAATTGCTTCCCCCCACCCCCACTGCCGCCTGCCCACCCCTTTCCTCACATTTCAGCCCGCTTGACAGAAAAATTGATCAAAGCATTGTAAAATAATATGCTCACAAAATGTCTCGGGGCACGAGTCCGGATTTTTTTCCCCCCCTCTCTATTTTTCTCTCTAATAAAAAAAAAAAAAAGAGCAGTCTGATTTCCTCAGTGTTACGTGTGTGTGAAAGACTCAAGCAGCATAATATTTCATATACTAGTAATATGCTGTAAACAAAATATGAAGCATTATTTTACGTCAGTGTGGCCATGTTAAAAACCGCAGGAAAAAGAAGGGGGGCAGGGGGGGGGGGGGGGGAGTCTGGTTAGCAGGAGGCTGGTACGTCAGGCCCCAACTGGGGTTGTTGGAGATGTAATGAATTTGTTCATGTGATGGTGCCTTCAGGGCTGTCGTTAAGACTGGCAGAGAGGAAGGTTGATTTCGGCAAACGTTGCGAAGATCAGTTAGGGAGCAAAAGGGGCTCGAGACGTTTCTATTACAAAGAGCTGACGGTCATGGTGCGTAAGCAATACTTCAAGGGCGTTTATGTGGCTATAATGGCCGTTATCAATAACTATCTATCAATGCCACCGGCGCGCTTTGCCGCAAATTTAGCAGCCGGGGAAAAAGAAAAAAGAGCGGCACGCTCACTCGTCTTCTCGCTATGCATAGATGTATTTGCCTCATCCAAAATATGGCCGTGGAGATCATTCGTCAGGCCGACTCGCTGAGCCGGCCGCGCCGCGCATCCAAAGCTGACAAGAGCCTTGTTTAGTATGTCATAAATAAATCCATGGAAATGGCTGATCCCCGCTATTAAAGCTACAGGGAGGCTTTGGCGAGATCTACATAGCTAAGCCGTTATTTTGTCACTTTATCGGACTTGCCTTAAAGGGGAAGTCGAGTCAAAGACGCGTTTACAAGCCCACGTTAGTCTAAAACATGCTTTTCTGGATTAGTATTGTGGAATATGAAATTGGCGGCATCCATCTCGAGGGGCGGCCATTTTGTCTTGTACTGCCACTTGCTGATGACATCACAGGGCCCAGGTGACAACCAATCACAGCTCACCTTTTTTCTGAGCTTGGTCATGTGACATTCATCAAACTACAAACAATATTAATCAGAATGCCATGTTTGGAGCATAATTAAACAATATATCAATAAATAAAATAAATACTTTTTTTTTTTTTTTTTACTTAAATTCACCTTTATTGCCGCTGTGCTACCGAGGACTCCTTTTCGCCAAAACGTCCAAAGCCAAACATTTTCTTTTATAATTTCCGCCCGGGCACCTTTGAGAACGCGATCGGGGCTTCACTTATGACCGACACCGCAAACGATATTAAACCGGGCGATGATCTAGTGGTGCGAATCATTAAATCCATTTGCATATTCCTACTGAACCCGAACGTGCAAATTAAAGGGTGCTCGCGGAGGACGGGAGAAAGGTGCCTGGGCATGGTTCTAGGACATCTCCCATCATCAAAATTCCATATTATTCATCTCCTCACTTCAACTCATTAACAACAAGTGGAATGTTTTTACTGCTTGATGAATTTGAGGCCGTCGCGCAACACGTGTTGAGGTAGAACATACAAGGTCATTAATGGGTTTCCATAAATTAGAATTTAAACATAGAACTTCCTATCCGGGTGCGTTTGGAAATGGTTTAATTTCCCAAACCATTCAAGGTTATCAAATGCGAATCTGTGATACATGGATATTTAATTCCAATCTAATCACAACTAATCTGCGACGTCGAGATGCCGACCAGCAGAAATAAGGAGGAACTACGTATTAGCGCCGGGTTTAATCAGTCTCAATCGCTCCAGTAAGACTGTCGACATTTTGACAATTTTGAGGGATGGCCGGGGCGTGAAATGCAATTACATTTGCCGCCGCCGCCGCCGCAGCTCCGCACTCCAAAAGTGCCCGCGATCAACTTGCTGGGAAACATAAATAAACAGGACGAGCGGCCCCACGTGCGTTTGGCGCGCTCCCCGACGTGGCCTTTTGCGACCCCCGCAGACACGGTGCTCTAATCGACTCCCGCGTGAGTAATAAACCGGTTTACTTGGGTGAAATTTCAAATGCGGGGCGGGAGGAAAAAAGAAAAGAAATCACAAGCGGGCGCGGCGCCGGAAATCCAATTTCCAGGCCGATCCGATTCTAGTGGCCCTCATATTTCTGGCGCCTCCTCATATTTGCCCAACTTTCTTGCGGGATATTTCTTGTGGGATCTACAAAAAGCCCCCCCCCCCCCCCCCGCTCACGATGAGCGATGGCGTCGCTCCATCACACGAGTGGATACTGTCTCGCCTGTAAATTTCACACCTTTGTTTACGGCGGGCCGTCTGTCGTACGGTACCTTTCAGCGGGTGCGACATCCATTAGGAAGCGGATGGCGTGCACGCCTTTGTCGCAGGCGTCGACTCGGATGGTCCCCAGGGGACTGAGCCAGGCGAGCGTCTGGAGGGCGCACGGCGGGCTTTCCCTCCGCTTCGTCATCGGGGCGCCCTGCGAAAAGAAGCGCAATTTACACCCGGCGTCGTCGACGTCGGCCACTCGCCGCAATTTCCCACACGCATTTGCATGGGGTGATGTATCGCCCGGCCCGGCCCGGGCCGGCCCGGCCGCCCGACAGATGATGGCTTACATGTTTGAGTGCCTCGCCCCCAAACATTGTCATGATGTGGCTTGATCCCGCTATGGCAATCCAATATTTCTTTGGTGCATGGGAAGGAATACGCCTATCTAACCAATAAATCGCCCATTTTTCCTCCTCTTTCTGTTCTATATATCACATAAATGAGAAAAACAATGCAGTCTGTTCCCTTGTCTGGTGGGGGATTCCCAAGATAGCTCGACATTATTTTCAATCCGTCATTTTTGGTTGATGGCCGGGATGTTTTTCTAGCATTAAATTTGTTCCTTGGGGTGCAACTCCGATGGGATTCTGCTTTCCAGCC
The DNA here is from genome assembly GCF_033458585.1 of Syngnathus typhle. Taxonomy (NCBI): domain Eukaryota; kingdom Metazoa; phylum Chordata; class Actinopteri; order Syngnathiformes; family Syngnathidae; genus Syngnathus; species Syngnathus typhle. The sequence goes on from NC_083745.1 coordinate 4,324,898, forward strand.
CTTAACAACAGCAAAAACGTGCAGCTTTTCTGACGACTGAGATGGATACTGGCAATAACCAGACAGCAGTTGCTTTTTTATTTTTACTTTGAGGGGGAAGCGGGAGATGATTGACTATGTTATATGTGATTTTTTTTTTTTTTTGAGGGATGGGGGTAATGACAAATAAAGGTCACATTGATTTGAAGGAGTTTTAACCAAGGAGACCTTTTCCGTCCAATAACCTTTACTTGGGAAGTTTCTAAAATGTGGAGAAAACATATTTTTATTGTTATCCACTCAACTTGGGTTTATTATTTTACCCTTCCATAAATGTTCAAATCAAAGAGGAGGGCAACAAGACATTGGAGTTGCATGGTCAACATTTGTGAAGCATCTATTTAAAAAAATAATTTGTTAATAAGGTTGTAACCCAGAAATTCACATTTCAAATGTCAATTTGGGTGGGGGGGGGGAGCGCCTTATACTCTGCCTCATCATTTTTAACTAATGTACTATGGCCCAGGAGGACTTAAATAGGCAGGTCCAATGCTGAATCCAAGCTTAAACTGTGCATGTTAACACTGTCAAATTAATTGTTAAAAAGATAACTTTCTTAATTAACGGTCCTGCATGAGAGAATGCGCCATATAGTCTGATTTATGTTCATTTATCGGTGATTTTACTAGAAGAGGCAATGTCTTATTATATAGAGACTTGCAGAGCCTCCCTTCCTGACACAAACACACACATCTGTCATGGTATGTGATCACAAGTCCGTGTGTGTTTCAACTTTCTTGTTTCTACTATTCTTCTTGCAGCTCTCACAAGGGGTTTGCCTGCACTGACAATAGGGGCGAGCACATTTCTGAGCCAAACAATAGTACAAGCGTGCACTTTGGATACGCACCGAGCAGAGCCGCCTGCCATTTAGTAAACCGCTAATAGACCTCGCAGGAAAAAAAAAAAAAAAGAATAATGGACTTTGGCAATTATGTCCCGGCTAATAGTCTGCTCTGATTAAAAATAAAGCCATCACGTCGGCTCGCCGCTCTGCAGACGGCGGCGGAGAAGACCCTTTTTGTTTGTTCACGGCAAACAAAAGACACCATGCGTCTTGTTTAACGTCACCGCCGGAGTGCCGCTTGCTCGTCGATCATGTTGCTGCTACTCGTTAAGACAAGCTGGAGTTGAAAGTCAACGCGCAAGTGCACGCAGACGCAACATGTGTCCGATTTGGGAGAGGGAAACAACGTGCGCACACAAAATGTCAACATGCTACCTCAAACGAAGCAGCGCTACTACTTGCATGAATTGCACGTGTTTAAAAGTGACAGTAACACAGTAAACAAACTCCTTACAATGACGGGAGCATCCATGCTGGGTGTGTGCAACACAGTTCTCCGCGCTTCCGGCTTCTCTGCGCGCATGACAGAGTTGACCAATCACAGGAGGCGAAAGTTGGCTCTGTTCAGTGATTGGGCAACATCTCCTCTAAGGATCCCCCAACGGAGACAAACTATACTAAGATACTCAAACGGTCGCGTCAATTCCATTAAATATTGAGAAATGTCTATTTACAATACTTGAACAAAAATATTGATATGCACGTACATTCCATCTGTTTTAGAAACGCGCATATAGAAGCCGAGCAATTGCAGAATTTGGCTCCCTTGCAGTTATTGGGTCTTCTTCGTCCCCATTAAAGAAAGCCAAATATAAAAGAATAGAATAAAAGAAAAACTTTTATTGTCATTATATGTTTCATACAGTGACGTTGGGCAATTAGAAATGACGAGAGGATTTCATCCAGACTTCATTCTTCCAAATACTGCACTATTAGAAAAATGAAAATTGTTAAAAATAGAAACACGCCCATGACAACCCTTTTCAAAATTAATTTGAAGTATCCTTTCTCGTAACTTCCCATGATGAATTATCCCACCAATGACAAGAGGCAGAAATCAGCTCTCCTTCAGAGATTGGCCAACATACTGATCTAAACCCCGCCCATGTCACAAACAAACCCGAGGCTTATCGAATATGGCTAATGGGTCTCAAGTTGGGATTTGGCGTCTTGCAGGGGGGTCCCAGCACACCGCAGACAAGTAATAGTAATGATTTAGATATTTGATTTGCTTGATAGTTTTACAGGAGAAATACGATTATACGTGTATCCGTATTCATTTTAGACATGTTATAGTCCCACTTATAGCAAAGACATTTATCCAGTTCACTGTCTCCTGTGGCTGCTCAGTGAGGTCTATGGGGGTCCTGCGGATAATGCCTGCGAATAAAAAAATATCCGCGTGAATGCATGTATGCATGACAAACTAGTAAATCTGACATGGCGCTATAAACAACACACAAGGCAGCGCACGCTCATTTTATTATGGTTTTTATGCAGTCTAAAGTGGAGCGGCCTTTTCTTGTGTCCCCTGGAGCAGTCGTACGTTTAACTCCAGCGCAATATTTCAGTCCTTCTCCTATTGTTTAAAAACGTCTTTTGTTCTCGGCAGCCTTATTTTGATTTCGGGGCTTCTTTCAGCTCTCCGCACGCCTCCGTTTGGAATGTGCGGGCCGGTGGCCCACACCCCATCTCAGTGGTGAGGGGAGGGGGGAGAGGGGAAGGGGGGCGCCACCCCTGCAGAGACCATTTTGAAATCTGTGAGGATTTCTGTGCCATCTGGACCCGCTGCCAGTCTGCCCCAGATAGTAAGGGTTGGCAACGGTACCCGACGGTGCAATATGGCTCTCTCTTTAATGAACTACTAACTGTCCCCCGTTTTAATTGATGTGACATTTGAGCCATTTATCTCTGACATTTCAATGAAGGATGATTCTCAGCCTTGCCATTTACTTTTTTGGTGCTATTTTCTAAGAGCCATTTGCATTTTTCTTGCTGGAAAGAAAAAAACGGCTTTTTTGTCTCTCATTAGTTAATTAGAGAGCAACATGCACAATTAATAAAAATGAACATAGCCTAGTTTGATATAGGCTTGATGAAGGCTCGTCGGGAAAAGGCTCTTTTCTTTATGTCCATCAGACGAGACGCGAAGGGTCGCCTCCGCCGGAAGGTGACCGGAAGACGCCCTGCGTGACCTTTTAGCCGCATACCACCACGGAGCCTCCGGTGTGGTGCAACTTATGTTCCCAGCATGGGGAGAATCAGGCCCAATTAATCAGCATATGATTGCAGCGAGCAGCCCCCTCTGCTGGAGCCTTGGAGCCACGCTCTTTGAAATCATTAGGAAGGCTCTTCTTGGCGGCCAGGAAAAACCACCATATGTGGCAGAAACAATTCTTGTCCCGATTGCGATTTAATGATGGAATAGTGAAAGGGGAGTTTTGATTATTTATTTATTTTTAAATAAGGGGCAGGATTTACCGAGACAAGCATGCAGTTCACATGTATGACAAATTGCAGAGCTGGGAATCGAACCGTCGACCCTTTGGTCACAAAAGCACTGAACAAAACGGCCGACTTGTTGGAATGATACAAGTTGCTTGACTTTTGAAAGTCAAATGAATGAACGCAATTACAGCAGATGGGTCCCATCTGTCCACCTCCGAAACAATTTGTTTGTACAGTAAGCATCGTTTGTCTTTCACGACAGGAACCAGCTTTTGTACGTGTGAACGACAGGCAACGAGCCGTATCTCAAAGAGTCCGATTGTTTTGCGTAAAGCGGGCCACATTTAAAGGTTTTTTAAGATATCCTTTCAAAACAGGACTCGAACGATGACGACGGTTCCTTTGATTGTGAGCCGCATCATTGCCAAGGTGTGGTTGCCTGTCTGCGCTGATCTCTTTTGTGTGAGACTCGCCGAGCTGCTTTTCCTGCTCACTATTTTTGTTTGCGTCGGGTGCTGACGGACTTATAGCTCGCCGGGCTTCCTTTTGGCATATGTCGCCAGATGTTTGCGACAATAACAACCTCCCCGGCTTTTTTGGTCGTATATTGATAATAAAGGCTTTATTGGCACCTTTGTCCGACCGGTAGTGAGCGGTTGTCGTGTGTCCTGTTCCCTTTTCCTGTTCTTCTAAAAGCTATCTAAGTTAACAGATTGAAATGCGAGACGCTCTACGCAAGATCCCCTAAAGAAAAAAATAATAATAAACGAGTGCTTACTGCTCGTGTGTGGAAGGTTTAAGATGAGACGCAAACACTTCACAAAATTCCCACACACAATTGCGAGTGCTCTGCACCAAATCCTACTTTGGTCAATACCGACACTGACCAGTGAGAGGCAGTGTGGTTCCACAGAGAACAAACAAAGAAGAAAAAGTAGTTAGCAAAGGAGAACTGCTAACTGTTAGCTTATCTGGTAGCGACATTGCAAACTATATTCCTCAAATGTTTTCACGTAAATTGTGATTGTAGAAAATATCGAACAAATTTGATATTCACGAAAAAGATAGGTCTTTATACACGTAAGATAATCAGTCAATCATTTTTTGGGAGGCAATCTAACAATCAGGCCTTCGCTAAGTTTGATCGGAAAAATGTGTCATTCCACAAATGACCTCTCAGGAAAGCTTTTAGAGGCCTTTGCCGACTTTGATTGGAAGATTCCCGAAGTGTGTGTACCCTGCTAAATCTGGCTTTCATGCTGCCTGGCTTGGCAGAGTTGAAGCCATTTGATAAAGTCCTGACAGCTTGAGCTAGCCATGCTGTATTAGCTAATGTGGCTCTCTGGGCCTCCCACTGCACATCTGGGCTTTTTTTCTGGCATCCACCAAGTGTGCAATAGCCGTTATGCCCTCCGAATCCAACCTGTAAAACCGCAACATGTTCCTTTCTTCCTTTTACTTGAACACTTTCCTCGCCGAGTCCTCTCTAAAGAATTAGCCTGATGGCCACAAAGAGGCGGCGCATTTCCCGCGTCCGCCTCCAGTGTCCACTTACTTAGCGCGCCTGTGTCCCTCCATGTCTGATGTGATTTTTACCTCCCTTTATTTTCCCGTCCTCCCCCACCACTGTTGACACACCGGCGTCCGCTGTGAATGCGCGAGCACTTTTGCAAATGAAGAGGCTTGAACTCCTGACAGGCGGTGTCGCCGACGCCATGACACGCTGGCCCGCACATGCTGCGCGGCATAATGATGACATTAGGATCCAGTGATAATATCAGGACGCACTTCAGATAAATGACTGATAAACCAGGGGTTGTGCCTCTCGTATTACACGCTTGACAGAGCAGCTAATCAGTGTCCAAGTGACTGCTATTACATAAATCATGAGCTCGACTTTGATGCATATTCCAGCCGCGTTCCCTATTCATCACGTCATCTGAAGCGGGCGGGGGAGGGGGGTCGGCGGCGGGGGCTGCCCGGCCAACACACATTTTAAGAGCACATTATGTTTTCATTAGAATTTGATATGATCCATTCCTGTGTTGATTTGATTGGATGCACTCGGGTCATCGGATAGGAAGAGGCCATGGAAAAGGTGTACGGTTACCCCCGCGTAAGCACAATTCACATTTACAGTAAAGGTGCGTTTTAATTGCATCACTTTATGGATTTATTGGGAATACACCTTCTTAGCGGTGGACATAAAACAGCTGAGGTGAGGCTTTTCTTTTGTTTGGCTCTTGCAATAAAAAAATAAATAAAAAAAGGCAGCCACGGAGAGACGGATGCTCAAGTTAGCCACCGCGTACGTTTTTTTTTTTATCCGGGACTATTGGGGTCACAAGATGTGAAGGTGGGGGTGTTAATTTAATCCCCGTTCTTACCCAGAGCATGGCCACGCTCTCTAAGGAGCTTTATCTCTGACAACTGTGTCAAATTAGAGCGACCGCGAGCCCCTCATAAAGAATATGTCTGTCAGGCTACATTGTTCCCGCCCCGTGAAATATACGGCCGGTGGAGACAAAAATAGAGGATAACGCCGTGGTGGCCGTCGGACTCCGTCATGATGAAATCATTTTCCGGCCACGTGATCCTGTCAGCGAGACAAACCCGCTAATAAAAGTGACGCGGGGCCTTCGATAAATATGTCTGTATTATGTGGCCAATTATATCATCTGCGCATGCTAATAAAATGCTCGAAGAGAATTATTTAGAGAGCGTTATAAGCCGCTAATTTGTCGTAATTGTGCCGGCCCCGCACGTAATTGATGGGAGTGTAACATTCCATTAGGCACGCTACATAACTCCAGGTCGGTCTACTATGATAAGTGCCCGTCATTTATCTGGCCGCTATGGTAGCTGTCCCGCAGTCAAACATGTAAAACAACTCTTAATGTTCCCTCCCCGTCCCCTTTGGGTGTTCCACCCTGTTATCTCCGTCTCTTCAATTCTACGGGGACTTCCTTGGGAGACAACATTTTCACGGACCTTTTGACCCGAAGCATATTTTCCATTTGAATGGTCCGACTAGTGAATATTTACAAGCGCCTTTAATATATAATAGAGCTCATCTGCGAGGATCAGGAGCCATTTTCTGCTCAGTCAGCTCGCCGTTGGCCTACCCCCCCCCCCTTCCCGTACGCTGGAGGTAATATTGACCCCTTTTAAAAAGCAAATGACCTACGCCTCATTTAGGCCAAGTTGTATGCGTACGCTTTTTCTTTTTGTACAAGTCCTGAGGGCATACATGTTTATAACAAGGAAGCACTGGCTGTCTCCAATGTAAACATCTTAGCACTGTAATATTGTATCAGCGCAGTCCCAGAAGGTGGCAGATTTAATAATGTGGGTGGATTATATAAGAGAGAGAAATAAAGTAGTAATTTGAAATTGTTTGGGGACCTTTTGTGTCAGTGGTTATAGAGGCTAGGGGACAATTCCCCTCCCTCAGGCCACTGTTAAAAAGCCAATGACTTTTCCTGTACACGCGCAGCATTTTGGAATCTACATGCATTAGCGCCACCGCGGGCTTTTATCAGGCGATTAGTAATGCATAATACATTTGATTCTATTATCTTGCGATGAATGAAGACGAGTGAAAGGATGGAGTGGATGAATAGGAGGCCGCTACGCAATATATATTTAATAGTGAAAGCGAGCTTGTTTCTCTTTTTTTTTTTTTTTTGCTTGTGCAACAACAAGCTTTTTAATCTCTTTCTTGCCCATGAAAGTCGCAGTAATTGCTATATTTCCTTTTTTGTTTCAAGGACCTTTGATGATCCCTTGGCTTGCATCAGAGGGCAAAGTCATTAGTGGAGAAATGAGCTCAAGTGAGGAGGAAGAGATTGCGGGGCTCCCAGCGTGATTGGGAACTTTGCTTCTTTGCCTTGCATCCTCATTTGGAATGCGCACACGCAAAAAGTGATCAGGACGTTGACATAATACGCACTGATTTATTCGCCAGTCTTGGCCCGTAGAACGAGGGAGGAAAAATAGATTCGGGCTGAATGATTTTGACAAATAATGGATTGCGGGTTTTTTTTTCTCACCTCAATATCGCGATTTACAATTTAGTCTACTTGAATTTTTTGTAGCAAACTCAAACAATAATCTGCATTACAATAAACACTATTAGACTGATGCTTTGATCATATATACATGTATATTAAAAAAAAAGCTTAATTTTGGTCAGTCATAACCAAAATGAAGCAGTTTTTTCCTTTCCTTTTTTTTTTTTTAAATAAATTGCAACTCCACCATTAAAAATTCACCTCACTGTTCAGCTCAACCTGTAACGCGGAGAGGAGGAGTTGCATTACACATAAGTGGGAACGTGATAATATTGCCGCAGTCGAGTTGTTCTGTGTGTGTGTGGGGGGGGGTGTTCGCGCAGGTTGGCTGCATGCGGAAAACATGTGAAATCTGAAATGCTGTCACTCAAGCGGCGGTGCGCACTCTTGTTGCGGTTGGGTGACGGTGTCGCTTTCATGTAAATCACAGGCATCGGAAATAAAAGACGGGCCTGTTGACTCGTTTCATGCTGCGAATCGGCGGCCCGGCATGTGTTGCTCGGTCTACGCTCCACTCTCCTGTGGAAGCGCCGTCCCCTGGGCCCCCCCGGCCCCACCCAGCCCAACGCTGCTCCCAAGGGTGCACTGCATATAATTACCCACAATCCACCCTGAAACAGCTCTCATTTACAGTAATCAACAGTCTGTACTTCAAAAGATTCACGTGGCATCAAATAGCGGGTGCCAGCGTGTGTTAATACAAACGATGACGACTGCCTGCCGCTTACCTAGCCACACCGGAGCTAACGACGAGGTTAACTAAGGAGAGCAAACGAGATTTGCGCATGTGTGTTTTGGATCAGTTTAAGATGACATAAATACGATTTGCTACGAGGGGTCGGAGAAAAGTCGAAGGACGGATGTCACAAAAAATATGTATATTTTAAAACCAAACAACTAAGTTTCCCTTTTGTGTACCCCTGGAGGGATTCCTCTGGGATCCCCTCTATGCCCCCTTAAGGTTGCCCCAGCATGGGAATATTCTTCTTGGCCAGGAACTGTCAGATGCTCATCGTGAAATGATTTTCTCACCGTTGTAAATGAAGTCTGGGTTTAAAATAAATCTTTTGTGACTCTCCTCATATCGGCGTTAACTGAATAATGAAGGGAACTTCATTTTTTTTTGGGTGGAGGAGACAATTTTCCACAGCACACTAATGTGCTGCAACACAGTCGTTGGGAAGATGATGAGGACAGCACTGAAGTGAAATGCGCTGATAACTTCAAAAGCAGTCTTAGTTCAATATGAGGTCTGAACACAAGCAGCAGACAGAGTTAAAGGGGGGGGGGCGAGTGTCAAGGGCTTTAATTTAAATGACTAACAAATTCACACACACTAACACGCAAGTGAAGAAATGAAAGCTCATTTTGATCATTTGGCAGAACTGACGGTGGTCGGCGTGATAATGGTCATTATCATAAACTGGAGCCATCATTAGGCTTGATTTCAGATAATGGTCAGTGTGCAAACACAAAGAGGGGCCCTCTGGCCATTAAAGGCATATTAAGTGAATTAACTCACACCCAGTGTACTGTTGCTTGGGACAATAATAACACGCTTCTCGTGTGAAGTCATTTCTCTTCAACCCCCCCCCCCCCCCCCTTCTTTACCATTTACATTCATAACAATTTGCGGGCGCCGTACTAAAGTATTCTCGTTATCTGGGAAGAGTAAAAAAATGACACCGGACCCGCTCCTCCCAGGCAAACATTTGCCGTATATTGTTTACACACAACACAACGTTTGGCGATTATTTCCAGATGGCGCTTTGTATATGTTAATTTAGTCATTACATGATGTAAACATCATATAAAACATATGTGCTGCTAAACGAGCATAATTGTACAGCTAGTAAATAACGCAGCTCTAATGTCGTGTCAAAGCCGCCGCTGTAATTACGCAGAACAAAACACGAGCGTCGACGTGTAAATTGCTTGACGCGTTTCGCTACAGATTGTCTTCGAGTTCTTTTTTTTTTATGGTGACACTGTAAAGTGGCCATTTTGTTTCGATAAGCGGATAAAAGTAAGAGTGTCATGCGCTGGCACTGTAGTAAATTTCTGTTGCAGGCTCATTGCGGAAAAGGAGACGGATTTTATTTTTTTTGTCGGACTAAGTCTCGTACGAGTCTTTGTACAAGTCTACATACCTTCATTATAGATGGACAAGGGAAAGTATGTCCAAATGTACACGACATACCTCAATGATTCTCTAATTCAAAGATTGGTCTTCCATTTACCTCATGGCCAAAAAAAAAAAAAAAAAAAAGCCTGCCTGCCTGCCTGCCTGCCTGCCTGCCTGCCGCGTGCGTGTTGCCCCACAAAGAGCGGCGTCAGACATGACATGCTCTGCTCTTCTCTCCAGTGGGAAGGGAGCAAGCTCCTCTCCTCCACAGAAGCTGCCTCTGACCCTCTGGCACCGTCGGGCCTCATCATTGCCGCTCCATTAGGGATGCAAGGAGCAGGTCTCCGAACGGGAACGGCTGCACCGCATTACTCCTGCTGGCGGCTCCCCTAGTGGCCGGGTCATGTCATGGCGTGGGTGCCCTGTGAGTGAGCTTGTAGCAGCTCTGCCCTTGACACGCCCCCTCCCCGGCCCTGTTTTTACTGCCTCCCCCCCCCCCCTCGGCAGACCGTCCGGATGGGGCACTGGGGGTGCCAGCTGGTGCCAGCTGCGAGGGGAGATATCCAAGGTGGCGGACACCTGTCCTCACGCGCAGCCCCCACAGCTCCCACAATGCATCTGGTGCGGCCCCGCAGACCCATCGTGGGGAAATGAGGCGCTAACCTTGAGGAGAAATGCTCCCAGCGTCGCATTAAGAGAGGCCCTAATTGCCGCGCGCCCGCACTGCCAAATGGCATTAGGAAGTGCCGTCGTTTACTTTAACATAATGGCTCAGCGGGTTTTTTTGGCCAAACTTGCGAGGCTTCTCCAAAGTGCGGCAACGCTGGACCGCGGTCACGCGCCGAAGCACTCCGGGACCATTTCCGAGGAGGACGTTTCCAAAGTCATTTGAGACTTTGAATCCGCTGAAAGGTGGAATGTAGGTACGCCAGTGACCTGGGACTAACCTGAAACCTGAAATTGATTGATATTCCAATAAAGAGTCTTACGATCTTGGTCATGGAATAAATTAAAATCTAAAGTCATTTGAACCAGCAAAGACGATTCTGAACATACTGGACAAATCTGTTTGGCAACACAATGAGGTTGATTTCTGATTGGCTAAAAACAAAAATTCTACCGGAAGCAGTGCAACCAATAAAAATGCTACCAAATACAGGAATTAATTCATAGAATTTCCTGAAACAAATATTTAAATTTATGTCGTGAATTAAAGTCAGCCACGTAAATAGCGTCCATTTGTGGCGAGTGCATTAACTCTACAAGTCGGCTGGCTGAGCGATTGTATTATTCATTGGCTTTTGTATCGGACTTTGTCGTTTCAAAGAAATACTGGCGCGGTCCACTCAGTGTGATTAAATTAAACAAGCGGGCTCATTACATTATGCATACTGTATCAAGAATAGCCATGACCGGTCTGCAGCCGTGCGGCTTTCCCGTCGAGAATGATCTCGTTTTGCCGCTGTGCTGGATTTTGGGGCAGCCATTAGCAGAACAAAAATCACCTTTGATTTAATGAAAGGTCCTCATTTGCTTAGCGGCGCCGCTCACTTACGGGCACATGGTTAAATTAGGCAGCCAACCCCCCTCGCCATACTCTTGTCTTTGCCTGTGTTGGAAGGGTCCCCTCTCGTTCGCTATAATGCCGCCATGATCCTATGATGTTCTGTTTCAAGTCCTGTCAGGAATCCACCGCAAGGTGCTTCTAATTGCAGATACACCTCAGCACTTGAAAGTAATGAATGTGAGCACGGGCAAACCTCTAAGGATCAAACGCTAGTAATACATCATCAGTTCTGAAAAGGGTAATTCGTTTCCCTTCGCCAAGCAAAATATTAGAAGTTCAGATAGGGGTTTTATTATTAATTTATCCCCCTCCCCGCAATACGTGTTTTTGTAATTGAAGAGCTATGAATAAAGTAAGCCATATATCTTAGCCGGCCGGCCACGACGCGTCCCGTTGACGAGACGTGGGATTTGACTGTGTAAATGTTGTTTGTAGCGAGTGGCGACAAGGATGATTCTTCCTCAAACACACTTTGGTGATATGTTTGATTGGATTTTTGAGCCGCGTATTTCCCAAGACCGCAGCTAATCATATTTTATTATGTCTCATCCCAGATTTATGGAGTCATTTGGTGTACTTGGGCTAGTCCTTCTTGTTTTGTTCGGATAAAGGCTGGCGCTGTCGGCGGGTCTTAAAATGAAGTGTTTGGTGTTAAATGGACTGACCTTTTTCATTTTGCGCCAATCCGAGATGGTATTTGCAGCCTTTTTCCCGTTCCCACGAGCCGCACGCAAACGGCAAACGTTATTGGGAAACTTTGCCGCTTCGCCGGATGCCTCCGAACACCAGAGGTGGCAAAAGTAGTCACGCTTGGCAGTCAAGTAGAACGCACACTGTTGACACGGAAAAAAAAGGAGACAAAATGATTTCCTGTACCTCAGTAAAGTTAAAAAGTACTAAATTGTGTTTAAGTACAGAAGTCCAAATGTGGCATGAATATTACAAGAAAGAAGTTGTAATATTACGAGCCTATCTTGAGAGAAGAATATTTTGAATATTTTTCATTTTAGTTCTTTTTTTTTTAAAACAATTTCCTTGTCTGTTCTAAATACAGATATGGTACTTTCAATTAGTATTTAGAACAATTTCTTTCTTTTTATTTTTTCATTTTAATGTAGTTTTTATGAATTTTAGGTTTAGCTTTAGAGAAAAACAAAAAGTGTAACCTGTAACCTCTGTAAGCTGTGTATATATAAAGTCTATAAAGTAAATGACAATCTAAAACTTCCTTATTCTGCATGGATGTTTAAAAAAACAACAACAACATTTTAACTTAAATTTTATTTCATTAACAAAAAAAAAAACTATTTTTTTCTTTAGCTTTGATAACCTTGGTCCAGATATCCTGTATAGCACCGCTACCGGCTATATGTGTACTTAAGTATTTACTCGGCTGAACGCGGCCACTGCCGAAAAGTAGCAGCTCGCTACGGTGCCGCGGGGACTCAGTCAAAACAGCTTCGGCAGTTCACCAAAAGTCAGGCCTCTCATTGCCGCGTGACCTTTTGCGGCCACCGAGCTGTTGACCCCGGGAGCGGCGGGGTAAGGAGTTCAAAGCCCAGCTGTCGGCGTGTGATCCACTCGTCCGGGCCACGGTGGCCTGCCGCGGGGCCGCTTCCCCCCCGCCGCCCCAGAAAGCCGAGCTCGGGATACGCTTTGCACCTTCAATGGTGCTCTAAACTGCGCAGACTCAGCAGAGCGCGGCGTTGTTTGCGTGTTGGCGGGATGTAATTTACGGCCCCGCGATGAAGGTGTTGCGCGGGGACCGGCGTGGCGGCTGCTCGCGGCATCTGCTCGCGCGGCCGCTGAGGAGCCGGCATAACAATGTGCCATTCACGGGCCAGATGATGTCCAACTGTGATGTGGAGCTTGGACAGGAAGGGCAGGAGAAGGGCAAAAGAGACAGGTGAGCCTGATGGACTTTTGCGACTTCCAACTATGTGACCTGTTTCTTTTATACCATCAAAAACATGGATGAGTGACGAGTTCACTCGAAACACGTCTCTGTTATAAAAGGGTGTGCATACTTGTGCAACCTTTTTTTGCCGCCTTTTGTTATTTTTACTTTGCTTCTCCATTTCTATTTTGTTTTTAGTTGTAAAGATTATAGGTCACAGAGCTATCTTAGTCTCATTACATTATAATACAAAAGGCATATTAACAGGGGTGTGTAGACTTTTTATATCCACGGTACGTAGGAACATTTTGCAAAAAAAAAGTGAAAAACATCTATATACGTGTTCACATCCATGAAATGACCACATCAAATGATGAAAATGATTCCTCAAGTGAAATTCTTATATCTCGGCATCTGGTTGACTGCCATATTCAATTCCTTGTTATTCCGGGGAAGAAGCAGAAATCGGAGGGGCGCGCTGTGCACTTAAGGCGAAGGTCTCAGCGCCCTGTCATGTGCACTGTTCAGTTAGGAGGTGACTAACCCCTGGGGGGAGGAGAGAGAGCGCTGGGGGGTCCGAGGTGTAAAAACGGAGCAAACCGCGAGCTGATAAATGAGCCTCTTCCGAGCTGCATATGGTATGTGTTTTAAAAGCGACTCCCCTTCGGCCCTCCTCGTGGCCGGCCATCCATCCTTCACGAGCGTTTCGGGGGCCCTCGGCTACGCGCGGGGGCCCGGGCTTTGTTGCCAAGACAGGCCCCCTACACGGGCCGCATATGGGACGAGAGCCCGGCCAGGCTGGGTCGACTCGGAGAGGCTGTTAGGGGAGCCCCTCGCATCGGGTCATTGTTAATTTACACTGACTTTGTAAGCTATTAGTTTGACAAAGAAAGCGGTTTGTCACTCCGGATGTCCACCTGCTACCTGACAATAACAGAAGTAAGATTGCATGGCCGAGGAAGTCAAAAGGCGCGCGAGCAAGTGACAGCCAGTCTGACGGTTTTGCTAATGTGACAGTGAGGCAATGGATGGCGCTAGCAAAGTCCGTCTGCGGATTTTTTTTTTTGGCCCGCTGCATATTCTCAAAATAAAAGATGAGAGTCGATATAAATAGAAATGCAACAAAAATTTAAGGATACAGAATAAATCGCACTTTTTCATTTAGAAACGTTTCAAATGTTATATTGTAAGACTAATACTGGTAAAAAAATAGCACTATTTTTTTTTTTTAAACAGTAGTCAGAATAGTGAATCGGCTATTAGCGTGTTTTTATAAATACAAAAGTTACGTTTTTTTGAGTATGGCCTTAAAATATTTTACGACTCATACAGATGAAGTGATTTTTAAGACTAGGTCGGAGTTAGCTCATGAGCTAGCGCCGCTCATCGTGCTGTGTAATGCATCAACTGGGATATATTCCAGCAACTGGACATTTTCGTCAGATAGATGTTTGTTGATGAATGAAGTAGCAGCCATTTTGCAGCTAATAATAATGCTACATGATTGACAGCTACGTGGTTTTCTTTTAGCTAGCCACAATTGAGCACAAAAACAAGAGCAGAATTTTTTTTTATGGCGTTGAAGCCTCATTTGAAGTACTTGCCGATATCTTTTAACCCCCAACCATTCCGATTCGGCAGGGTTGTGATTAACGCTCTTCCCTGCGGTGTGTCAAATTTACAAGACACATTTATTTTCATTTTACACGGATTTGAAGAGTTGTCCCGTAGCAACCGCAAGAAGACTGCCTATAAACAGCGCCGCTGCGTTTCGAGTAAATTTCAACACGTGACAATAGCCCTTATAGATTGAAGTATCGCTCATTTCCACGCCGGCCTTTATTGGCCCGCCGTCTTTCAACCGGCGCGCCGGACACACGTGCCCTCCGGTAATTCCGCAGCACCTTTCCCACCTCGCCTTATAATAGCAAGCGGCTCGCGCAGGCTGCCCAACGTATACTACTCATTGTTTACTGTACATGCAGGTCCAGAGTAATAATAAATAAGGAGCGTGTGTGCCGTGCCAACATGATTGATTACGACAGGGAGGCAAGGTCAGGATGGAGGAACAGGCCAGGGCTGTCCGACTCATTGAGTTAACACTGTATCCGTATTGTATGAATGTCACCAGCGATCCGGTGATTTATTACTACAGCCACTGCTCAATTCTGCTTTTCTGCCTCCCCCTCCCAGCCCGCCCGCTCCGCCCGCCGGCACACCTCCGCCGCCTCGCTTTTGCTTCCTGACCGAGATACGGCGCGGAAAGCAAAGTGTTGACAAAAATTCTGCATGTCAGCACGCAGGTTACGTCTTCACGTGGAATATTTATTCTCATTTCTATCAAATTAGGGGGCTTGCTGCTTTTTCCCCCCCCCCCCCAACTCTCTCGCCCGCCCGGCGCACACTTCTTGGCAAACGTAATACGATCCGGTGCAAGAATTGCATCAGAAATTCTCCGACATTAAATGGAGTGGAATAATGTGCGATGCTCGGTTATGATGGGCGACAATGTGTTTATTATTGGAGTGTGCAGAAGCTAAGCTGCATCATCTCGAAGTGTTTTTCCTATTTTTCCTCCTCTAAATCTGAATAAAAAAAGCCAAATACGAGCAGTGATGCAACCCGTATCAACTGCAACCACAAAACTATTCCAAGGAACAATTAAGACTGGCCGAATAGCAAGTTAAAATAATTTTTTTTAAACTTTCTTTTCTTTAGAGACATTTTTCTTAAGCAGTCAGCTTTTTCGAATATAAAACATGCGCCTTGGTTCAATAAAGGCTGATGTTCAATACCTTGGAAAAAAAAAAAGTCAACTGAATTGTTTATTTGCTTGAATAACACCTACCTTCCCCCACACACACACACATGCATGGTTAAAAAAAAAAAAAAAAGTCATTGTCACTTGCAACAATATATACTGAAGTGGACTTTTCCTTGCAGAAGATCTAACCTTTCGTCTCGGACTGAATACACAATGCCCCGGTGGACCTGTGGACTGCTCACTCTTTAGTGCATGTCAAAAAGACACCAGTCTGGACTATTTCCTCTGGGAGGCGGGTAAGCAAGCGCCACGCTCTGTCAGTTAGCGTAAAATGTTTCAGACTGAAGATGGATGGAGACGACGCGTCACTACGGCTCAAGCGGGCTTTCACCGCTGCCATGGCCGTGTCCCGGTCACATCAAGCCAAGCGACCGCATCGCCACCACCCGTCCTTCCTTTTGAGTTAGCATACGCGCCGCGCGACACAGCTTGTGGCCTTCACTCACTCGAGAGGGGGGAGGAAAAGCACAATCACGGGTATCATGAGAGGTTGTTTTATTTTGTTAGCTAGCAGGATTACACAAAATGATTATGTTAGCGACAGATCTAGGTTTATTTTAGAAGGCATGATTATTGTACATTCTAAAATATTGATAATGTTAGACTGCACAATATTTTTGCCTCATCCATTGCTCATTTCCAATGTAGTAAATGTTTTTAAAAATGTTAAAATCTGATATCTATTTTGAAATGTTTTGCTATCAGTATTACAGCACAATGAAAAAACGTGATGCAAGCACGCTTGACCTCTTTTTTTTTTTTAGAAGAAGAACTACGCCAACAATGGCAAACTGCAAAGTCCCCATTAGGGTTGCAGTTGATCTGGAGCCTATCCCAGCTGACCTTGAAGGCGAGGAAGGGGAGCAGTGGTGGCCAGTAAATCGCAGGGCACACATTTAGAATCAATTTCACACCTACGGACAGTTAAAAGTCTTCAATGAACTCAACATGGCTGTTTTTGGAATGTGGGACGAAACCCACGAGAGCGCAGGGGAAACTTGAACCGCGGACATAAAAGTCAAAATAAAGCAACTCACCACTTTGATGGATTGCGATGTCTTGTACGCCATCGGCGAGTCAACTTTATGCGTTGTGCTGGACAAAATGTCTGCAAGTGTAAGAAGAAGTAAACATAAAAATGATTTCAGTGGTAAGGACATTTACGGCAATATAACGTCAACATGTTTCAGCATGTTGCGTTCAAAATAACACGTCGTCCCAGACTGCAATAGCAATTTAACTAAACCAAATATTAGTCCAGTAATTCACGGTACAGATAAATCTTTTCAGTTTAGAAAGTCAATGTTTGAGTTTGGCACTTGTATTTCTTTTTTAAACAGCCTCTATTCCCTTTTCTTTACTCTCCGCAAAGGAATAACAAATGTAATGCATTTTACATTATGTTTTGATTTGGACGAGAATGTGCAGTGTTCCCAATACGAGAAAGAAGAACCGTCGTAAGGATTTGGAGATTTGCTGGCTTTTTAAACACAGAGGTATTATTCTTAAAGAGATTTTCATACAAATAATGAATGGAATTTTGCGTCGGCTCGTGATAGATTAAGGCAAATTGTGATTTAACTCAATTAATTCAGATTATGTGTAGAGCACATTTATAAAAATTAAAAAAAAGAGAGAGAGAGTTGAGCACTGTGCTGCACATTTCATTCCAAGGACCTCAAGGTTTACAACATTGTAAAACTACAGGACACAAAACCAATAAAACACAATATTGTGTAACATCAATAAAAACTAAAACCAATCATAGAAAATAAATAAACAAAACTAAGCTAGTTTTTAAGCTATCAAAACAGTTAGTAAAATGAATTCAATTGATATATTTGTAATTTTGAATGTATTTTTTTTTTTTTTAATAATCTAACTTTAGGGTCCATTTTAAATACCCTAAAAAGATACTGTTGGCT